>NW_003202674.1:0-29896 GCF_000006405.1 Perkinsus marinus ATCC 50983 | reverse complement strand
TAGCGCATAGATCATATTATGATCATCGCAGTATGCATGTATTTTCTCAAGGATTTTACAAAATCTGGGAATGTCGACTGGTAATTGACGGTGCGAATCTTTTATCAGCGGCTACCCTCAAACGGTAAAGAACTCGAGAACCTAAGATAAGATAGTCTCACTCAAGGATGAGAACCGGTTAGTTTACTGAGTAAACTTTACTCAAGCCCTCGGACTCGCCCTCAATTTGGGAACATTTATGATCTAACGTTAGTTTTTTTGAGCAAGGTGAGCAAGGGCGTTAGTTCGTTCCACTAACCCACGTCCTCAAGGACTTATTTGAGATTGCGGTGAGGCCCAATCAGTTTATCCCCTCCCTAATTCGCGGAAATGCGGATAAATACATCAGAATTCTTCGCCGAAGTAGATAATCGCGTGCCACAAACCCTGTGAGCACGATCCCCGGTTAATGAAGTTCTAAAGCATTTTTCTCACTTTGTGTTTAATTTGATTTTGGGAAAAAATACGTACAACTTCTGTTCTTCGCTGTAAGTTTCCCAAACGGCGCTTAGTTCAGAACCAATACTGTAGCTCTAGCTTGATCTCATTTCGAGATTAGTCTCCTCACACTTGAGAGTCTGGAAGTCTCAAGTTGAGACTAAGAGACTTCTGAAACGTTCTTTGAGTTTTCAAGTTTGTGAGGTTAGAGTCTTAATCTTAAGATTCGCCAGATTGACGGATCTGAAGAGGCTGGCGATGCCAATCTTTATGGGCTCGTGGAAATCTCTTAGTGGAAGCCGCTCGGAGTGTTTTCACGCATCATCAAACATCCCGTAAGATAAAAGCGATTTTGGAATACGGGGCCCCATTTCGAAGCTCAAAATTCGAGCTTTTCAATGATGAACTGGATTCGGTGTTTGGGATGAGCTCTTGTGAATCACAAGTTGTGATCAAATCATCTGATTCGAATGTAGTACGATACAAATCCATTTCATGCCTATCGCCAACCGCCCGAGACGGAGAAGATTTTCAGGGATAACTTCTTGAGATGGAGCACCCGCCGACTTCTCGAGAAGGAGGGCGCTGTCGACAATGGAGACGAAGATCGTTGAAACTCCATTACATTGAATTTCAGTATTCCCTAGCCGAAAGTTTGCACACTTTGTCTGAGGCTATTTTGTTCTTCATGAGAATCTTATGATGAGATCAATACCTGCGGGTGGGTTGACTATATCACCGCCAGAAGATACGCCCTAGTAGTACAATCAGGCTGGAGGACCACGCAATAGGTCCTATCGAATAGAAAGACCAATGCCGTTGGTTCGACTGGAGTATTTCCTACTTCAACCGGGATAGGGCAAACTACGCCCGTGATCCATGATGAGAGTCCTCAAGCACTAGTTATTGACGTGAACCTCTCAAAAAGGCGCAAAATCCGCCAAAAGTGAAATATTTCACTGAATTTTTTTCCGTGAAATATTTGAAATATTTCACTGAAACATTCTTGAAATATTTCACTATGAAATATTTCAGCCACCCTGATCTTTTATGAAGACTGTTCCACCTCGACGTTGTTATTACGGATGGTATTTGATTATCAAATCGATAGTATCCATTCCTTCTACTATTCGTGTCCGTATTGCTCTCCGACTCACAGAAACTCAAAATCAGATCAGTGTTGCCGGAAGTGGCGAATCAGAAACATTCGTGACATCACTCCGTGAACATGAATCGTGTTAGCCGCCGGAGACAAACGGCCCAGCGCGGCGGGGTTGGCCCGAACCCCAGCGCTTTCAAGGGCAAATGCCACTGGCAATATATGGCCAGTGATTTACGGATGATAATATGCTACACACACACACTCCATTGACAAAGTGAGATAGATCGTTACTGAATATTCTCGTAACGGAGTTATACATTCCTCGTAACGCATTCGACACTTGTGCAGTTGAAATTCAACTGTTGAATTGCACGTCATATTGCAGTTCTCGTTTGAGCCGGATGGCTCGCGGAAACCGCCTCCTCCTCTCACTAAAATACCGCGAACATTCTTCATTAGAAGCTTTTCTGCCACGTGCTAGCTAAAGAAGTTCTCTGAAGAGATCTGAAATAGTGTACCTGATGGGACATACATATCGTATGTGAATTGATCACGGACGAGCGATTGGAACTTCGCGACTGAGGCTAATTTCCTTACTTTTGTGGCAGCGGGTCAACCTTGGTGAATCACCAATGGTGACGCGACTGACCCGCGTGAGGCGTGCATACGGCACCAGTTAGCCGAGCGCCCGTAACCGAGACTTCGGGACTTCTAGGTCAGGAGGGAAATCTGCAACTCTTCGGTCCTCTCCAAGCCACCTATTCTACTAGCTCTGTTGATAGTTTCATTGACACGTAGAGGTTTTCAGTTGAACTGGACAATCACTGGAGCCAGAGTTGACACGTTACCCAACATCCACGGGTACGCATGTACATAATCGATTAGTGACTCAAGGCTGAAGTTCCTTATGACCAATGAGGTCTGTTCAACTTATGAGCTGCGTATACACTTGGCTGAAAATAGACCGGCAGCGATTAACCTATGATCTTTTTTGGTCCTGAGGCGTATGCGTCAGTGAAGGTTGCGTTAGAAAGCAAGTTCGAGCAAGTGCACGAAATGAGAAATATTGGAATATGTTGGTGTATTCTGATATTATCGATCGAGCCTGTAACGGTTCGAGTAGATGTGGCGCAAGGGTGTGATGTGACAGTAAAGCGCACGGGCTTGATAACACAAGTAGTGATGAGCTTGTAGCGGTAGCTGAGCTACGGAGACTTCAGGGAGTGACTCAAGAGGGGAGGGAAGGGTAACGTGCTCTCCTGGGCGAAGAGGGAGAGACTTCCAAGTGTGATGTCCTGCCGAAGGCGTTGCCGTTGACAATTTGCTAGGTGCTCCTCACGAAAAGTGCTTAGCCTGACCTGATCACGTAACCTCAGGGTGTCTCGGGGAATCTCCGAGTCACCCTGAGGTTACGAGATCTGGACAACCTCCGGGAGGTTGTCCCTGAGAATATCCACATCATCTCCTACGTTCGGCCGAACGAAAACGTGGTTCGGGTTCGGGGAAAGTTCGGTTTGGTTCCCGATCCGCCGAACCGAACTATCCGAACCGAACTCTGGTCGACCGAACTCCGAGCTGAACCGAACCTCTACAAAAAGCTCGATGCCGACCCCTATTGGTTGAGGGACACTCACATATGTCAGGAGACATGGGCCATATTCCGTGATATAGTTGGTGTGACGAAACATATTCTGTGAACCTTTGGCCCATGGTAAGACCCAGAGAGGGTTCGGGCTTCGGTTTTACAGTGTTTGGTTCTCTCCCACACTCCCAACCAACTGTCCGGTTGACGGACAGATGTCACTCGAATTGAGAGAACGGTCTTTAAACACCGGTACAATACGGGAACGCATGCGCGCTACTCCGCACCATAGTTGTCTGATCATTACCTCCGACTCCGGCGGCTCGTAGACCATCCCAGACTTGTTGTTTTCGAAACACGCTGCCACGTGTGATGCAAGATGGACCACACTATCCATTGAGCTAGTCCAGCTTGCATCCCAAGATGGGATTGCCAGCACCCACCACTGTTGAGCAGCCAAACACGATCTAATTGAGGCTCTGCTCCGCTTTGTACTCACGTGCGATCAAATATAGCCCGTCAATCGGCCCGCCTCATACTCAATCTCTCCTGGTGAATCGATAACAAGGGCAGAGCTCTTCACAGATCCGAAAAGGTTCATGCGAACACAGATTCGGCAGCGATACTGTGCGTCACACAGTGTGCAAACCTCTTACTTTCGTCGAGGCCATGCGACGCATGAGGTAAGTCTTGTTCTCAATGACTCCTCGCTAGAGGATAGAACCAACAGTGGGAGGCATCGTCATGTATGGCCTATTCTTGCCAATTGTAGCTCATAACTTGAACCCTCGTTGCAACCATGCCTCCCCCTCCGGCTGGTCTCGCTATGGCCACGACAGCTAAGGGACTCCTCATAGAGAGAGTTCCCTTTGTTAGTGCAATCCATATGTTATGTAAGGACTTTGGATGGAAACTTATCCTCATGCTACACTTCACCAATCACTGGGCCAAGGGTTACAGTTACCTCGTGCTGTATTCCAGTATTTCGTTCTATTTTCGGTCCATGAATGTGAGTGGCCCAGATATTGACCGATATGCCTCAGTGGTTTTCATGCCTTGGGCGATGAAGCCTTGGCTCGGTGTGATCTCCGACTCTCTCCCCATGTTTGGGTACCACAAGCTCCCGTATATGATGATCCTAAGCATCCTTGGCCTAGCCGGCACCATCCTGGCAGTGTCTCTAGACCTAGTCGAGAGCAATGCGCCGATTGGGACGGTTGGGCTTTTCATGGCGAACCTTCAGCTGATGGGGTATGACCTGCTTGCTGAGGCGGTATACTCTCGGCGTTTAGCCGGTGTTCCCGGATCGGGACCGGCCCTAGTAAGCTACGTTTGGACTGGGAACCAACTATTGGGTCTCGTCGCGGTGCTGCTCGTCGGCTTCATTGTTGAGCACGCTGATGGAGTTTGGAGCCTTGGTGGTGCACAGTGGGCAATTCTGACTACAATCTTCACATCTGCTACTGTTATCATACCCGCGGGGCTCAACTTCTTCGAGGAGAAGCGGGTGACCAAAGAAGAGTCCAGAGCTCATCGTAAGCATTTGTGGGGCAAGCAAACGACTGTCGCCGTTCTATCGGTTGTGGTTGGAGTGACGGCCGTGGTTTATTCTATCATTAACTTGGTCGCTGCCTCTAATACGGTCGCTTTCGTGACCGCCATCTCGTCCACGATCTTTCTCACTAGTTTCGCATTCATTGTGATGAGGCCAGTGATCGGAAAGTTGATGTTGTTCAATGCGATATCGCAAATTACCATTGCGACAGTTGGGGGTCCCGCGATCTACTTCTACACCAACGACGCTACCATGTATCCCGCTGGACCGCATTTCTCCGACGTTTTCTATGGCTCAGTACTGGGGACCGTTGGACAGCTCTGCTCAGTGCTCGCCCTCCTTGCTTTCGGCAAGTTCATGAAGAATTGGAAGTATCGGACAGTGTACTTCTCGATGACGGCAATGTTGGTGATCATGCAGCTAGGCGACCCTATTATTTTCTCTCGACTAAATGTCCGTATCGGAATCCCCGATCAGGTCTTCGCTATAGGCAGCAAAGCCTTAGTGGAATCGGTGTCTATGATACAATTCATGCCAGGGTTCCTCATCCTGTCTCATTTATGCCCTAAGAATATGGAAGCTACTATGTTCGCCTTATTGGCATCGTTATCGAACTATTCCCAGAATGTTACACGTCCTATTGCAGGCTTCATCAGTCAATCTTTGGGAGTTGTCCCACGAGGCCTACCTGGTGTTGACGAATCGGAGCAGTTTGACAACCTCTGGATTGTGTCATTGATACTGATAAGCTTGAGTACCACGTCGCTCTTCTTTCTCTGGTTGATACCTAATGCCAGGATGAACGAGCGTATCATGGCCGACGGTGACGATACTTCGGCTACTTCTGGTTCACTATTCGAGAGGTGGATGCGAAGCAGCCGCGGTTCCACAGGGGAAGTAGAGGTCGAATCTGAGGATCCTAAGCTCACTATTGAGGAAGAGAGAAATCCTATTACTTAGGTTTGATTGGATTTCGTCGCATAAAGGATATATCACTGTCTCGTGTCTAGAGAGCTTGTGTCGAATCATTATTCTTTGTTGTGAGATTTCATGGGGCGTGATGGCGCTAATGGATTTCAGGGCTTACAGTCGCCGATCTATACGACGAGTGATTTCTACTAGGCCGGTGTACAATCCATTATTAGTCACCGAGAGTCGTTGCCCCTTATAATAGCAGTCTTAACGTCGTAATATTATCGAATATTGATTATCCGCTTTCGATTCATCTCGTGATATTTGGTCGCAGTCTTGGGAAGTCTGGACTCCTTGCAAAAAGCAATTCTGTTATTGGTGGCACATAGACCGTCTTTCTAGCGAATGTTGCGTCTGAAATACTAACAGGGCATGTTCGCACTCCTGTATGCCAATAATGACTACGAAAATTTCGTAGTCATTTAATCCCTCACAGACTACGGTCGCAGAGACTTAGGCCTTTCAGCGAGCCTCGCTAAGTGAGGTTATCATCCAGGTTCCAAGCGCCGGAAGATACTGTGGAGATGGGAGATCGCGCGGGCGGCGCGCAGTCGCCGATAGCCCATCGGCGACCAGTCGCACCGGCGAATTACATGAAGGGTGCGCGAAGCATGCGCTGCACGCCGAAATTCTCGGTTTCGACCTCGTGAGCCAGGGGTAAGCTTAGCCTGACCAAGCTTACGCTCCTAAGGCTATTTCCTTAAGGACCTTGAGGAGCGGCTCCTGAGTTTTATCAGGCGCAGCTTCTCAGCCTTCTTCCGTGAGTATCTTGCAAACTGTTCCTTAGCCTCCTTACTTTGGGGAACCCCTCTGCCTCCTAACTTATGAGGAGGCGCTCCTCCCTTTTACACTTACGCATTTTAGGCCTCCTAAGTTATAGGGCTAGTGAATGAAACCGTTGAATATACATTTTATGTAGACCTCGAAAAAGGTTTCCAATGGTATGTGATAGGTCTCATAGCTCCTTGGCTATGAGAAGCTATGGCGACAAAGCCATTTCGAGTCGACAACCTGTACTTGCCGATTTGCTCTAAAGCGACTCATGGTGAGTCGCGTAGTCAGTATTAGTAGAGATATGTTGTTCGAAATATATGATTCCGAGTCGGACCCAACTATCAACATCATGAGCCGATACCTGTCACTGACAGGCTGTCAGTAATCCCATGACGGTACTTACTGTCAGTAATGCACGTGTACTAAACGTCACTCACGCTGCGTTATGCGCTTGCCCTATCCTTGGCAACGGAGTGATCGATGTCATATTCGTGGAAAAGACCTGTGCAACCCGATTGAGAAGAAAGACTACTACGACTGGAGTGCCCAAGAATCTTGGGCCAAGATTAATTGTATCCTCGCAATGTATCTTACGATCGCACCCATAGATGTCTACAGGTCAACACGTGCGGGTGACCGGGATCCTCCGCGAGGATTCCTCCCACTACCAAGTGGAGACCGAACCCACCACTCGAGCACGTTCCTTCAAGCGGTGAACAACCGCGGGTTCTAGAATCAGTCTTACTCGATGTCAGAGGCCGGCAGTAACAAACTCCCTCCGCTGCTACCGGTAAGATACTGCCGCACTCAACGCAACACTTAATACTTTCGGAAAGCAGCCTTCCTAACAGGGCACGATATTATGATAACTCATTGAGCGTCATCAAATCACATGTAGACGACAAAAAATGAAATAACGAAATCAATCAAATCTCGATTTTCTTACCACGTCGAGTACAGCAAAGCGATGTTACGACCACACGCACTCGTACGTCCTCAGCAGAATTCCTCCGCTTCCACCACGAATTGAATAGGCCATATAGATAAGCCCATCGGGACGCGCTGCCGCTTCATAAAGACCGCGTACTGGAAAGGCTATGAGTTCGTGGCAACTTTGCCACAGGTCAGCCCTAAACTGCGAAATATGTAGAAAGCAGGAGCCTTCAGGAATCCTGAATCAGGATGGCTGGAGCCGATGACTAAAACCATGTCGGGAGTAATCACCCTGATATCTCGGATGTAATTGCGTCCACAGGGGATAGAGTTAACAACCTCTCGGTAGGGTGCGGATTGAATTGGAGGAACACTGTAGCCGTTCCTGATGGGTTTGATCGATGTCGTTTCAGAACTGTCGATGCAGCGGGCTCTGGCTACCTTTTTCGAGAATTCATCTACGGCCCTTTCGATTGAATATATCAGTGATGGCAGTTGCTCCGCTCTCAGACGTGCACAATCACGTTCGACCAAGCCTGGTTCTCGGGTGCCGAGAAATTGAGCTACATCGTTTTGGAGCTCCGGCAGCATACCATGACAATCGCGTGAGCACCATAGCTGGCTGAGGAGTCCTCACTGAGGACAGCCGAGTCTAGGGCTTGGGCATTATAACAATCCATTAAAGCGACTAGAGCGAGGCACTCACGAAAAGGGAGAAGAATGAAAGAAGGGTGTCATAGCCACCAGCAAGAGTGATGATCAGGACTTGGTCACGAGTCGTGACTTACGCAGGGATTCTGATGATTGATTACTGAACACTGTTCAGTGAACAGTGTTATATGAAGAGAAGAGAACAACTAATAGTTGTCAACTATGCATAAACGGTCACCAAATAGCGATTTCCCCCTCAGCATACTCTTCGTATCGGTCACGATTCCTATAAAAGAGATCACGAGTCGCCGAAACGTATCTGCAAGCGAAGCGAGGTATACTTCAATGACAGTACTGTATAGGCTGTATGTAAAATTTTCGATGTTGATCATGGAGTAAAAGTCGGATGTGGACCATCTTACTTGGCCAATAACGACTACGAAACCCGTAAAGGATTCGGGGCCCGAATCCTTTACGAAATTGGGGAGCGGCATGCCCACGCCGAGGACCTCGGCCTGAGATTATGTTGCACTCACTGACGGAAGTGGAGTATGAAGGCACTTGTTTATAGTTCGTTTAAATGGTGGAAATCGGGAACCCTGCCTCGGAGCATGTTCTAAGGGTGCGCCGTTACCCTGAAAAAATGTGCTACTTGGAGCTCGGAGAAGAAGTATCTCAAGACAGAATTTACAAGTCCGAGTGTCGCTTCGAGTACTCAGACTCGGCACTCGGAGAGTAGGAGCATTCGAATGCACAAAAATTTTTCGAGCCCGGGAAGCCTGCTTTTCCGACTTCTCGGACTCGGAGAGGTGAGCACTTTAATTGGCTCCCGAAGACATACGCGAGGATCAAATCGAATCAAACAGACTCGGCGACTGAGAAACTGCTTGCGTTAATATCATCGTGGCTCGTCTTGTGCTCTCCGCTACTCTCACCATGTAAGAAAATGGTTCAACAATATGGTTGCTCAAGACCCAACGCAAATTAACTATCAACAGATCCTTACATCACGGATCGAGCGTGTTTGGGTCTGAGGCAAGATCTCAAGCATCGTCATAGTTACTATGACATAGTATGACGTTCATACAGCCCCCATTTGTTCTGAAGGATAATACACGGCCGTGATGATATGATGAATTATCATCGACAGATATAATACACCTGTATGTCTGCACGCAGCGCTTACAATCGTACATCAACTTCTATCGGTGTTTAAACGCACTCCTATTCGCAGATTTGCTCCTAATTGACTTCGAGGTGAACACAACAGCGATTCATTGTTCCGCGAATGATAGGCATCATACTTGACTTCAAACCGACCTCAGAATCATTTTGTTGGACAGACTACTTGACTCAAATAAGCTGACGACCAAAAGCGGGGCTCATGCGTGAAGTTAACTTCCTCGAACGAGCACCCTCAAGGAAAAAAGGTTTTCATTCAATGTTCTGTGAGGCCGGTAGGGAAACAACCAACGAAACAACCAGGCGTGTTTCGTGCCAGTAAGGCGCCTTTATGATGCGGAAACATCAGATACTGTATCAAGGATAAAAGTGCTACCACACCCACACGGGAGGACGGTAAGGTGGTGGCTCTTGAATGAACAGAGTCAAGACAGCAGAAATAAAGCATATATAGGTTACATCATATCTCACTCAACTCGATGTCTTATCAACAAGCACAATCCACGTCGGTCGGGACTAGACCGAAGGGACCGGATCCACACTTCCCAGTTTCCCAGTTACAGCGGAATCCACCAGTGATCGCGAATCGGATGCAGGCGTTCGGGCCACAGGATGCGGCAGACACGTGGCTTAGGGATAGGAGAGCTACCACGGCGGCACGAAAGAACATCGAGGATGGTGAAATAACTGACATCGCAGCTAGATGTTGATCCAACACCGGATTCGGGATTCCTTGGCTCAAGGTCAGCCTCTCCAATGGCACTGGGCCAGCGCTTGTTCGAACGTACCGTGCTTGCTCATCAACAGGACTAAGCATGATGGTAGTTACGGAGACGAGCGGAACTATATATTGCAATTGATCCAATAGTTCAATATATGGTCCAATTGAATTGAACTTCAATTATTGAAGTTGAACATGCGTACGACCTGTTTTTACACACCCAGGGAGAGTCTGAACACGTGAAAGAATCAGTCAAAAGCTGAATGGGTAGGTATTGTAGCATCGGTCAGCTCGAACCGGGGAATGACTGGTATAAACCGGAATGATTCTCACTTCTCCACCTCTCGAAGGAAGGGTCTCGAATACAGTGAGAGAACTAAGCATCAGAAGACAGTATTCTTACTCGAAAACAGGATCCCAAGATCCTCACAATGATTGTGAGGATCTTAGGATCCTGGTTTTTCACGTGCGCAATTCCATGAAAGCGGTAGTCGGCCTGTTCCATAGATCAATTCTTAGTTTCAAGATCGATTCCAGAATCGCATAGGGCAGAGCTTATTGAACGCCCGATTGGAACGTACGCTCGGCGCATTGCGCAGAGCCTGCATAATGCGCCGAGCGTACGTCCCAACCGATTTATTCAATGATTAGACAGAGCTTCATTGCTGCTGTAATGTTGTTCGCGCACGTATGCACGGATATCGCTCGCCCATTATTCGATGCATGAAACGGCTCGCATCCTTCAGGCTGAAATGGATAAGATAAGAAGCCCTATTACCTATTATGGCTATCCCAAGTGTTGTTGAGTCAACCAGTGCGGGTGTTACTACTAACAAATGTTTTCCTATTTTACGTCATTCGTCCGATAACTCTATGTTGTGCGCGCATCGCACGCTACTATGTGTATGCGTGCACAGTTGCGCTGCGTACAGTTCGTTCATTGGGTTGGTTAAATCGTCTTTTTCCGCTTAATGTCTGCTCACGATTCGAGTCATCAGTCACAGGAGGGAGACGGTACGAGGCATGCAGTACGCCTTGCGGCGGGGCACGTCTCCGGAAAGGCTACAGCAGCGTGGGAATTCCTCTTCATACTATTGGCACTATGCTGCCGCATCCAACGCAATACTCACCCGCGCACATCTAACTTTTTTCCTAACAGGGCACGATATAATAGCAGCGCACGGAGCGTCACCAAGTCAAATGTAGACGAGAATAAATGAAAAAAATCAACCGAATCTCTACTAATCTGGGTCCCACTGTGAAAATCAAAAACAGTACTGAATAGGTCATATAGATGAGCCCCTCGGGACGCACTGTGACTTCACAGAGGCCGCGTACTGGAAAGGCAGTAAGTTCGTGTCAACTGTGCCACACGTCAGCTCTAAAGTAGAATATATGTAGAGAGCAGGAGCCTTCAGGATGGCTGGAGTCGATGACCAGAACCGTTTCGGGAGTAATCAGCCTGATATCCCGGATGTAGTTGCATCCATGGGGGATTGAACTGACGATCTCCCGGTTGGGAGCGGATAGAGCTGGGTCGTTCAGGCTCAACGCTACGCGCATGACTCCACCAGCATAGACGTATGCGAAAGTATAGTGTCCTCTCTGGCCAGGAACTTGACTCACAATCAACTCCTTATTTATGGATTTACTGTAACCACCTATATTGTGTTCAGTAATATGGAGGTTTGGGTGGTTGCCACTGGTTTATCAAACCCGTGGCGCTTCTAAACTTTATCTCCTATATACAACATCCTAGTTATAACACCAGGTCAACCCCGGAGGTCAATAAACTAGGGTGTTGTGAAACCACTCAAATGGAGATAATCTAGAAGCCCTCTATAAAACTTAGAGAGAAAAAAGAAGAAAAAAAAACATCATAGTTGAGTTTCCAGGAACACCACGAGGAGTTCTCTGAGCTCGTTCCCATCTAACAGTAAATCTCAATACATTCGTCCTTGAACTAGCCCCATAAATGGACCTTCATTCAACTCCTTATTTATGGATTTACTGTAACCACCTATATTGTGTTCAGGAATATGGAGGTTTGAGTGGTTGCCACTGGTTCATCAAACCCGTGGCGCTTCTAAACTTTATCTCCTATATACAACATCCTAGTTATAACACCAGGTCAACCACGAAGGTCAATAAACTAGGGTGTTGTGAAACCACTCAAATGGAGATAATCAAGAAGCCCTCCCAATAAACCGCCCAAACCAGTTCATCAAGTTTCTGACATCAAATTAATGCTCTCAGCATATGTTGCACTCGAACGCCGACAACTATGACCTGTAAACTTCATCATATCGTCAATTTCTTGGTTGGAGAAATCAAAACGCTTCGACAGCTCCATACCAAGTTGTCGAGCATTCGTCGGCAACTTCTAATAGATCTTATCAAATATTCTAAAGCATGCTGGTACACTTACAACAATCATTGCCATACGGTGCATCACACAACATTATCCTCTATGCATACGCTGATCCTTAAAATGTACACAATCACGCACTATAGTCTCTGAGGAACCCATTTTGGTAACACACAACTCAATCTCTATAGTCATACCTGTCGATCCTTTAGATGCACCATCAATAACTTTGATATCCTTTGCTCGAATTTCCAATAACTCTCCAGGTCGTAGAGCTAATGAACTGCCTATTAGGATAGCATCCTTGGTTTGTTCAAGTTCCGCCGTTCTTAACACACCACCCGGTAATTTGAACAAACTTCCCGCTACTTTTCCGGTATCGACGGAGCTTGCCTCTTTTTCATCTGAGGTTTTATCTTACTTGCCGATTGCAGCGTCCGAGCTTCCAGCTTTTCATCCGATGTCGAAATATCAACGAAACCATGTAATTGGTTGAGTGTCTTCAATCCCGATGTGTATTTCGATATCGTTGTGTACTGCAAATTTATTGATTCCACTAAACCCCTCACAAACGCAACTTCAAAGTTTGAATTCCCATGGATTTATATTATTTATACGCAGATTCATAACCTTTTATTTGTTTCTGCTGATATATAAAGCTCTAGGAAATCAAGGAGATTCTTTATCCCCTCTTCCGTTTGCGCCCTAGCTTGATGAGAAGCTCACTCAGCAGACTTGGAGAGCATCTACTTTGATGCAAAATATTTCAACACTTATTCAACACAACAAACAAACGCAACTAATTACTTTCAAATTATGTTCTGTTGATGAAGGAAAAGCCGTTTCCCATTCGACACAGACCGAGAATCAACTACTAACATCGGATTATATCCTAGTTAAAAGAACATTCACAGAAACAAACTTCCAACCTCACACAAGATACCCGTATTAACTTAATACTATCCAGTATCGGGCATACATCACAATCGGCTATCGTTTAGCTGCCGTATTATCTCTCGGGCCCTGCCCCTGATTATTAATAGCTCTTTTATCCATATAAGCATCCCTTTGCTGAGTAGTAGACGGTAAATGCTCAGCAAACTTGCAATCTTTATATGGGCAGTCTCTCATGCATAACATCATTCGCTGATGATAACGTCGATCAAACAACTGTGCTTTACCAAAACCATGTTTATTTGATATCGAGGCAAACCTCGCAGCATACTCAGTGAGTATTACTCACAAACATGTATCAAGTCACCCTCACCCTCAAGAAGATATATAGTGAAAGCCCACCGCAACATCAATGGAAGCCATCGCTCAAAGGTATTGGGAGGTTTCTCCGTAGGAAGTTTCGCTGCTGACTGCGAAACTTTCGCAGTCTCCACAGCTTGACCATCTGGAGTAAACTGTATAACAGACTTGCTGGCCGACGCGGTGATCTCAGGATAAGCCTTAAGCTCAATAAATGAATATCTATCTCGAGACAAGACACCCGCAACATGCGGAAAAGGAACTGGTCCAGTTCACTATTGGGTGAACAACCAAATAACTTTGCCGCTGACGCGAGCATCCACGGAAAACTTCGCTTTCACCATATCCTCTTTTTCTCGAGGTCGAGGCTGAACACGTCAAAAGAGCTCTAACCGCAGTGGGAATACGACATCGCAGAGTTCGGATCGATCCGGCGCGAAGGTCGCCGGGACGGTCGCTCAGGCTAGGCACGCCATTGTCGTGGGCACGAATGCCGCAGAGGGAGAGTCTGCCGCATTCCCTGAGACGGAGAGGCTCTCAATGGTTGTGACAGTTTGGCGTGACTAACTTCGAGATAGCGCAGTACGGTCGCTAAACAACTCTAGATACCCTCAGAAATCGTTAACTCCACGGTGTGGCCAATGTGTGCAAACATCGCTATGCCCGTGCGATGGTAACTCGCTGCTACGATCGCCCATCGTATGCACTAAACGCATGAGGCCCGCATCGCCTGAGCTGTATGTTTCCCTGTGATGCTCATGTAGCGTTCACCTGGGGCGGGATCTGGTTTGGGGAGCAAGCATCGGTCGATCGACCGGCGACCCGCGCGACGCCAATGAAGGCGTCCGTCGGACTGACTCGATGCTTCGAGGGCTGAAAGCTTCTGCCTTCCATGCGTAGGGTGCGGTGCGGGGGGGATGGGGAGAATCTCCCTGGGAGATAGCTCGTCAAATGCCACACGATAGAGCAGAGAGAGTTCAACAAAACTTCATTCTACAAAGTCAAATAAAATGCCTCCTTCAGTTGAACAGAGCTACTATCATGATAGGGGAACCGTCCTGGTAACCAATCTGATAGCTTCTACTCATATCGACCCTTCATAACAGCTTAACGGTGCTATGAATGATTCATTCAAGATAATTGTGCAATGACTCAAAACAATCTCAATAACCTGATATCCAGTCTATCCGCCCCTGGTGTTCAGACACATGAGAATCCAATCCGATGCGCGTCGAGTCACGATGATACTGATGTTTCAGTTCCGTTTCTTCAGCACAAACGATGCCGCCCAGACTCCAGTGGACGCAAGCTCGGGAATTCGAGAGGTTTCAGCCTCGGCCCGGAATCAATATCTTCGCCAACGCCATGAGCAGGCTGCGCCTCGATCATTTGTACATTAACGAGTTCAAAAACGAGGATAGAGGTGTTGCACAATACCGGTGTGTAACTCATATTCAATGTCCTCGGAAGTACAAGGTGTCAACGACGGCTGACACAGTGGTTGTAGAAAAGACTGGTAAGAGAGCGATTTCCCTGATTGGTCTCGTGAGCGTTGATGCACTCGCTAGGAGAGCACGGCGGAGAGTTTTCCATTCGGATGCGAGATCGGCATCCGTCTCACATCATCGACTTCATCATGCGGGAGGGTACCGTATCGCATCTGAATGCATCTGCCATACTTGCCAATCTCGAAGTTTATTTCCCGGAATACGTGGGGAAAATATCCCGCTACCAAGTAAGGCCGGGGCGGCCAGAGCGGCTTTCTCATATCAAAGATTCTTGCGAACAGCAACAGTATCGCATCGCTCCACGTTTATTCATCACAAATGAACCATCAGATTCAGAGATTGTTGGATACTGCTCCAACTCGGTCCGGTGTGAATATGCGTATTATAAACAACTACTATGACCTGGAAGCGGAATTTGCTGGTTACAAGCTGACAGATGCGATGGTCTATTTCATACGTAAAATGGAGCATTTCATAGGTCAAGATCTTCCACAAGAACTCGTTTATCATGGAGGATTCTGGAGCGACTCGCACTGGGCAGTGGTGTTTGGAGGAGGAAGTAAGTCTGGTTGTCTAACTCAGCAAAAAGAGTGGGGAGACAGCTGATGTGTCCAATGGGCGGATCTAATCATGAGCGGTTCATGCGGTGTCAGACATTTTTTTCGTGCCTCTCAGGCATGTTGAGCTCGCTGCTTTGGTATATCGATTCTATGCCGGAAGGCTTCGCGTTGTATATGGACGTACAGAATAAAATCCTACGGGACGGCTTGAAAGTGGCTTGGGTTGGAACAACGCGGGTCTGGTAAGCAGCACTCGGGAAATTTCAAGAAGCAAACGTTCGATTCGCAAGCGAGATATGTATAGCTCGACGTTGATCACAGCCTGCGATTCGCAGGTATAACCCCCTGAAAAGAGCATATAGTCACACATTCGTTCCGTTCTTGTCGACCATCCTCGATGAGGAATCAGCAGAAGTGTATGAGTTTATGCTAGAAAAGTTGGATCTCCTTATCCGAGCTTTGTCGCTGGGCGCTCGAGACTTGGGGGATGCTGTGAACTTTTGTGTTCACGACGCTCATCAAGGGGCACTCGCGGCATGCAGAGAGAAACTCCCTGGCGTCAGGAACGGTGATAGGGCTCGTTATATACATACAGAACTGAAGTCATTCGTTAGGGCGTTGCTACTATCATTTGTCGAAGAACATCAAGGATAACGCGTCCAAATTAGCAGATGCATTACCGCTTGTAATGATTGAAAGTCAACGTCTCCAGAACATCGTAATGGAGTAACCCGATTTTCATTCTCGAGCGTTCAGGTAGAGAGATACAAGTTTTGGCTACACGCTAGTCCCACAGATGAATTATATAATACGCTGTCGAAAGCTTTGATCTCGTCTGTCGAGACGCTGAGCCACAGAGGAGCTGTGTATCTTCGTAATACCCTGGACGTGGAGAAATATGGATATCCTAACATCTCGTTGGATGGTGGAGGTCTCCGTGGCACACAGGTAAGCCGATCCCACTTTAGTTAAACCGATTCTGCTTTCGTAGTGATCCGACTCGTAACTGATCGAATTTGCTCCTCAACTAGGTTTTGAATAATATTGTGGAGACTTTCAACAAAACTATGACAAAGATTGTTGGAAGGAAGCGCCTTCGTATCTCACAATTTGCAGCACGGATAAGGGATGTAATATAAATCCCCCGTTCACTGAAGGGCATCCATAACGTCCGAAGTTCAAGAGAATCTCAAATTCAGTCCTACAGGTGATCAACTCCATCAAACGTTCAAACCCTCAGCATTTTGTCCGCCGTCCGATGACTATCAACGACGTAGCTTATAGTCATCATGCGAAACTGCTCGGCACAAAGCTGTGCAACAGGAACTGTGTCCATGACGTAAGTGAGAAACTTCATTGGAATTGTTCAATACCTGGCCGTGAATCAACTATCGAATCTCAGGTTACTGATGCCGTCGAAAGACTCCGAGGCGAGAGGCCCATGACAGAATGTTTCGTAGTCGAATATCATCGATTGGAGCAGAGACTGCGTTCCACTACGATGAACAACGCTATTGAGGTTTATCTTCGTACAATACTTCTCGATGACATAGAACAAGGTAAGACATTTTTTCACAAGGCTAACCACTTTCGAAGAACGTCTCTAATAGTCATCCTCACTATACTCGAAAGCTGCTTCCTCAGAGCTCCCATTGGAAGAAGTTATGAGTAGATATTATTGCTTCTATCTTGTTACCTTCACAAAAGATGAGGATGATTCGCGCAGGGTCATCGTGGACGATAATCAATCCACAATAGTTTGCAACTGTAAAGAGAGCAGGGATTGGGCCTCCTGTGCACACGGTTATGCTGTAGAAGTCTTGATGGGAACGATGCCGAGGTAAGATTGCGCTCACCGAGCTTCGTGTAGCATGTGTTGCAATGATGAACTCTCGAACCATGATATAGATATATTCCAGAACAACGGAGGCTACCTGGAGTCCGACGCGGTCGGCCGACTGAGAGACGAGTTCCACCTCTCGGGAGGTATAATTCAGCTATTTCAGCTCCGGGTATGCTGAACTTCCATAGAGCCCAATCTGGTATTCTATAGGATCACATTTTAGAGTCCCCGAACGATGCCGGGAGGGATGAGGGAAATGATAACTACTCAGACCATTTACGTACATGTTACTGATTGATTCCTCCTGTATGATATCCTTTCATTCATAGTTCTATCCGAAACCGATATGAGCAGTAGACAAGGATCCAACCCTGATTCGTCACCCGGCTTCTCCTCGTCCGATGCTGAATCACTCTCGTTCGATGGCCGCCGTTGTGAGAGCGTCCAGAGTAATTACGTGAGTTTTTTCTGTCTTTGAAGATGAAGCATATCCCCATATAGCCCGAATATTTAATCCAACCGTTTGTAGCATATCAGATTCCAACTCTGAAGGAGACTAAGACGACCCTGACAGTACGACATGGATTCGAGAGTCTAGACCGCTCCAACTCGAGCGTTCTGTTTCATCCATTTCGGAACTCGATGACGTAGACAGCACCACATGGTGCCGGAGCGCTCCGCTTCATTTGACCGACCAAATGTGCGAGGATGTCGGATCGGAATCTGAAAGCGCCGAGAGCAGCACCTGGGTTCGTCATTCGAGGGAAGACGGCAAGCCACTGTGAGATTCTCATATGGATGTACAGTAGTACATCAGTCATGTCATCTGCATAATTGTCATAATATGACAGTCATATTCTGAGTGTGTGGAATTGTGTATATATTGTTTATCTCCTCAATAGAATTGAACGATTGTAAATAAAGCGATTCAGTTGTGTTGCAAATCGCTTTGCGTTGTATAAACACACAATATGAGTCTCTATTGCGGGGGACTAGTTGGCTCAGATTTCAGCTCCAAATATGAGCATGGATTCTATCACAAGGTCCACTTTATTTCTACAAGCTCGCTCCGCTCGCTCGCTTGGATTACTGTGTCCCTGTTATGCAACCATTTCACTATATCTTGGATTTACGGATCTAGCTTGGACTATGGGTAATTGCTTGGACCATGGGCATATGCTTGGATTTTGGTGGTCAACCCATTTGGTCTGCAGGATAATGCGTAACAATACTACCCCAAGCGAGTATTGTTACTCTAAGTAACAAATGTAATTTCAAGCGTGAAGGGCTAATCCTAAGCAGCATTGTCAAAGACAAGCATGTTTAGCTATTACAAGCATATGTGGTATTTCAAGCAAGGTTTCGGCGCTTGTTAAAGCAAGCGTTCCAAGGCAAGCGAGCGGAGCGAGCTTGCGAGAAAAAATATTGTTGGGTGCTCCGTCAATGTTTCGGCGCTGATCTACTATCACATACGGGCCACATGACGTATCTGGGATAGAGGTCGGTAAACCTGATCGCATTGGCCTTGTCGTTCATGATATAAAATATCGATTATAAATAGGGGACACTGACTTTAAGGGAAGTTTCCGCGATAATGAATTCCATGCTGAATTATATCTTGTATCATCCTTCATAATCTGGGTCTGTAGCGGACCAATGCTCCATTGTACGTTCGCTGATCAGTTGAGTAACCCATTCTATGAATCACGTATCCCTGTCACTGTATCTTGTTCATACACAACCCACGGAGGACTCTCGGTCGCTGAATCGTTAGCACTGGGAGTACTATAACAGTACTGAGTGGACTCTACTCTGAGACGTTCACGGTTGTGGGCGCGCGCTGCGGACTGCGCAATTTTTCGCAGATACTTCTTAGGAGGATGCTCACGGTCTTCTGTAGCAAGTGACTCATAACCTCATAACGTCATAATTCACAGTCTATTACGAACGTTTTGTCTCCTTTAGCTCGTCCCTTTTGCTACGAACATGACCTGAGTCCCTCAGACTGAGAGTCATTTTGAGGTTGTTGCACGTGATCCACGATTTACGTTTTCCGTTATTGAAGGACTTTGCGTAGTAGTGTTTACTCTGTCAAATATCGATAGAACAACCCGTTGCCAAGAAGCATATGCTATCAGTCTGCATTTCGGTCCATGCTTAATGGCAATAGCTCCGCCAAAGGATGGAGGAATTTCCTCCGAGGAACCACCGATTTACACGGAGCGGTGATTAGTCATGTTCAGAGCAGAGTCGGCCGAGTCTGATGACATGGATGATGAGGTAGTTTGATGACGAGGAAGTGGGGTGAAGCATATCATTCAGTGTTATACCAATGTACGCCTTGAGTGTACCTTATATTGGAATTTCCTCGTGTCATATTAGTGTACGCCTTGAGTGTACCTTATATTATATTAGTGTACACCTTGAGTGTACCTCATATTGGAATTTCCCCGTGTCATATTAGTGTACACCTTGAGTGTACCTCATATTATATTAGTGTACACCTTGAGTGTACCTCATATTAGAATTTTCCCTGTTATACCAGTGTACACCTTGAGTGTACCTCATATTAGAATTTTCACTGTTATACCAGTGTACACCTTGAGTGTACCTCATATTAGAATTTTCCCTGTTATACCAGTGTACACCTTGAGTGTACCTCATATTATATTAGTGTACACCTTGAGTGTACCTCATATTAGAATTTTCACTGTTTTACTAGTGTACACCTTGAGTGTACCTCATATTGGAATTTCCCCGTGTCATATTAGTGTACACCTTGAGTGTACCTCATATTATATTAGTGTACACCTTGAGTGTACCTCATATTAGAATTTTCCCTGTTATACCAGTGTACACCTTGAGTGTACCTCATATTATATTAGTGTACACCTTGAGTGTACCTCATATTGGAGTTTTTACTGTTATACCAGTGTATACCTTGAGTGTACCTCATATTATATTAGTGTACACCTTGAGTGTACCTCATATTAGAATTTTCCCTGTTATACCAGTGTACACCTTGAGTGTACCTCATATTATATTAGTGTACACCTTGAGTGTACCTCATATAAGGAATAACCGTGGTCTAGATATTATTTGCGTGCACTACGTGGTATTTTGTGGCCTCTTTCCGTTAATTTTCATTAACATGGAAGCTTCTTGGTCGCCTTACGCGACTCGTTCAGACAGTCGCGGAGATAGGAGAAGAGCGGTAGTTGCCAGAGAGGTACGTGCTTTGAGACGCGCTGTTCGGATTTCCTTCCTCTGGTAATTGGCTCAGAAGCAACGTCTGCTGTCTGAGAATAGTTCATTGCGGACGCGAGTACAAATGCTGGAGGATAGCGCGGTAACATTTCAGTGTCGTTGCTGAACAATTAAGCGTCAGGCAAAAATGAAGAGAGAGTTACGTCATAGTAGCACAAGCGTGAGTCTCGATCATCCTCCACGTGCGCTCCTTACTGTAACGATAGGTTCCAGTTAGCGCTCTGTCTGACAAAAATACAGAAAGCTCAGAACATGCCCTGCGGAATCTAATGGCAGAAAAGGTAAAATCGAATCGAGCATGTTCAGTTTTTATGGAGCTGATTGATGCTTTCTTTCTCAGGCTGAAGTTGAGAAGAAGGCAGTAGATTCAGAACAGGCTTTACTGAGGCTGAAGGCGGAGAAGGTAAAAAGGAATCGAGAATGTTCAGTTTTTATGTACCTGATTGATGCTTTCCTCCTCAGGCTGAAGTTGAAAAGAAGGCAGTAGATGCAGAACAGGCTTTACTGAGGCTGAAGGCAGAAAAGGTAAAACCGACTGTGGGTGTGATACTCCTCACTAGCTAGCTGATCATAAACTGTTGTTGTGTCTTTATACTGCAGGGTGAAGTTGAAAGGAGAGCTGAGGAGTCGGAACAAGCATTGGAGAGATTGCAGGCGGAGAAGATCCAAGCCGTTAAGGATGTCGAGGTAACTACGCTATTCCGTTGATCACTCGGGAGTTTTCCTTGCCTCAGACTAAACTATTAGAAGCTAATGTTCAGCATGCGGACTCCCTAATCGCGCTACAGCGAAGATATGAAGAGCAGACTCGTGACGCAGTAAGAACGTTCGCACGATATCATGCGGTAACAGAAGATTCTACTCTGCAGTAACAGCTGCTGATTCTGGTAGTGGACACTAGCTATGATCATCTCATGCAATTACTTCCTCGACCTTCAGAAGACTCAGAGAGCCGATATGGCGACGCTCGCGGACCTGTCTTAGACGAAGACAGCGAATCTGGTATTCAGAGTTACGCGCGACATACGGATCATTTTTCCCTCAGTAAGAAGTCTTACGGAGAGTAGCTCAGATGGAGATTCCGAGACCATGAGCGTCAGCGCCACCGCAGAATCTGGTGACTCCGGGGATGGTAATGCGGGTACTCGCCTACACTGGTGACTATCATGCAGGCCTGGAGATAATTCGCGGATTGTCAGGACCCTATCGGACCCTTATCATCGGTCCATGACTAGTAGCAATCGGACAAATGTCAGATTCAGCGAGTGAGGAGTCTGATGAGGGGAGTTCTGCACTTTACGAACGTCATAGTATTGTCCTATCGACCTCCAGTCCTACGAATCGAGGTGGGTTAGACAGTAGACACTTGGGATCTGCTGTAGTGTATTGTTCAGATGTTAACAACAGTGCAGAAAACGTGAGTCCCCAGTCAGCGAACAACAGCATGACAGATAGCTCAGCTCTGTATATGCCTCGCGCTCCTTCGATGGAAAACGGATCAAGGAGCTCCGCAACGGGTGATTCACGGGACCATCAGCTAGGGGAGTCCGCGTATCGGATTCAATCGAGCTTCGGTACAAGTGATATTATACGATTTCTTCAGGGAGTTCCGAACTATATGTGAAGCACTAACGCGTGAGTTAAGTTGTGTATGGAACATTTTCTCGTATAAAATGAGTGATCAATGAGTAGTGAATTGCGGAATAATTGGAATTGGCCTATCTCACCGGTTATTTTAGGGGATATTCGTCAGGTAGAAAAGAAGAAGGTACTCAGGAGGATAGCACGTAGGCTTTTCGAAAGTTACAACAACTATGTTCTGGATGATGGGTATTCCGTGATAAGTTATCACTGATAACCGCTCAGACTCAACGCCTGTTACATACTTATCATCACGGTAAACGGCGAAAAATTTTCAGAGCACTATTTACGATATGAAAACAGAAAGCATGTAATATCGATGAGAAGTCGTCATTGACAACTTATTCGAGTTAACAGGACACTTGCACTTGCCATTGTAAGAGCGAACAGTATGTTACGTGTATAAGATTAATTAGGATCAGTAACGTCTGTAATGTAGATGCATATAAACTCTATATTGTTGCCAGCAACATAACCTTCCCAGCGCGATCCCGGGATCATCCGTAGATTTCAATCATGTATCAACAATCAGTGACTTAATATAAGTCACGTACAGTATGAAATATGACGAGTGTCGTAAAGTTTCATCTCTTACGTTACGATAGCTATTTCACTCGAGATTTCACTTATTTCACTTGGTGAGACCGTTCTCACTAAAACTGAACTCAATTCTTTGAATTGGTAAACTCACTATTACTTTCTATAGCTCATCACTACAGGAACTCCACTCTGTAATCACCTTTGACTAAATTCTCATGATGGTCCTCCATTGATGGAACATGTTTTTGAGACCTGTAGAATGTTGAGTTTGGCTAAGTCTTTAATAGGGTGTTGATGATTGGCAGTCATCGATTGTGTACGAGTCGACAGTATCGTACAGTACGACGATACTGAAGAATGAAAACGCGCAATTTCGTCGTTGGAGGTGAAGTAGTTGAAAGCGACATTACATCGCAGTCGTCCACTCACTTTGCTGTTTATCTGATCCATGGGCAGTCCCAAGCTTATTATGAATGAGATAATCTCTGCTTGAGTTATAAGCAGAACGTGCTTACTTTACGCCTTAGCGCTTGGCCTAGGAGCTGAAGCTTAGATCAGCGCAGCGTGCTTGATATAACGGACACTGCTTAGCCTTACAGGCTGCGCTTGAATTAGACCAATTACGCCAGGATAATACGCGGCCGTTCTGATATGATGAATTGTCATCGACAAACATAATACATGTGCACGGGGCGCTTGCAATCGCACATCGACTCCCACCAGTGTTTAAGCGCACTCCTATTTGCGGACTGGAGAGAATTGACTTGAAGGTGAACACAACAGCGTAATCACGTTTCGAAAGAATCGTTGTTCTGCAAGCCATAGGCAGCGTACTTGACTTCGAACCGACCTCAGAATTGTTTTGTTGGACAGACTACTTGACTCAAATAAGCTGACGACCAAAAGCGGTGCTCATGCGTTAAGTTAACTTCCTCGAACGAGCAATCTCAAGAAAAAAATGGTTTTCATCCAGCTCAATGTTCAGTGAGGTCAGCAGGGAAACAACCAGGCGTGTGTTTCGTGCCGGTAAGGCGCCTTTATGATGCAGAAACATCAGATACTGGATCAAGGATAGAAGAGCTAGCACGCCCGCAGAGAAGAACGGTAAGGTGGTGGCTCTTGAATGAACAGAGTCAAGACAACAGAAATGAAGCATATATAGGTTACACTATATCTTACTCAACAGGATGTCTTGTCAACAAGCACAATCCACGTCGGTCGGGGTTAGACCGAATGGACCGCATCCGCACTTCCCAGTTTCCCAGTTACAGCGGAATCCACCAGTGATTGCGAATTGGATGCAGGCGTTTGGTCCACAGGATGCGGCAGACACGTGGCCTAGGGATAGGAGAGCTACCACGGCGGCACGAAAGAACATCGAGGATGGTGAAATAACTGACGTCACAGTTCGAAGTTCGATCCAACACCGAATGCGGGACTTTTCGGCTCAAGGTTCGAGCCTCTCCGATGGCACTGGGCCAGTGCTTGTTCAAAGGTACCGTGCTTGCTCGTCAACAGGACTAAGTGTTAGAAGATGATAGTTACGGAGCGAGCGGAACTATATATTGCAATTGATCCAATGGTTCAATATATGGTTCAATTGAATTGAGCTTCAATTATTGAAGTTGAACATGCGTACGACCTGTTTGTTCACATCCAGGAAAAGTCTGAACACGTGAAAGAATCAGTCGAAAGCTGAATGGGTAGGTATTGTAGCATCGGTCAGCTCGAAACTGAGAATGACTGGTATTAACCGGAATGATCCTCACTTCTCCACCTCTTGAAGGAAGGGTCTCGAATACAGTGAGAGAATTAAGCACCAGAAGACAGTATTCTTACTCAAAAACAGGATCCCAAGACCCTCACAATGATTGTGAGGATCTTAGGATCCTGGTTTTTTACGTGCGCAACTCCACGAAAGTGATAGTCGGCCTGTTCCATAGATCAATTCTTAGTTTCAAGATCATTTCCAGAATCGCATAGGGAAGAGTTTATTGAACGTCCGGTTGGAACGTGCGCTCGGCGCATTGCGCAGAGCCTGAGTAATGCACCGAGCGTACGTTGAAACCGAATCATTCGATGATTAGACAGAGCTTCATTGCTGCTGTAATGTTGTTCGCGCACGTATGGACGAATATCGCTCGCCCATTATTCGTTGCATGAAACGGCTCGCAGGCTTCAGGCTGAAATGGATAAGATAAGAAGCCTTACTACCTATTATGGCTGTCCCAAGTGTTGTTGAGTCAACCAGTGCGGGTGTTACTACTAACAAATGTTTTCCTATTTCATGTCATCCTTCCGATAACTCTATGTTGTGCGCGCATTGCACGCTACTATGTATATGCGTGCACAGTTGCGCTGCGTACAGTTCGTTCATTGGGTTGGTTGAATCGTCTTTTTCCGCTTAATGTCTGCTCACGATTCGAGTCATCAGTCACAGGATGGAGACGATACGAGGCATGCAGTACGCATTGCGGCAGGGCACGTCTCCGGAAAGGCTTCAGCAGCGTGAGAGTTCCTCTTCATACTATTGGCACTATGCTGCCGCATCCAACGCAATACTCACCCGCGCACATCTAATTGCTTTCTTAACAGGGCACGATATAATAGCAGCGCACGGAGCTTTCTCACCCACTCAGTGGGTGGGAAAGATTTTCACAGTGGGTCCCACTGTGAAAATCAAATGCAGTAGAGCGATGCTACGACCATACGCACTCTTATGTCCTCAGTATAATCTCACCGCTCCCACCGCGAACTGAATAGACCATACAGATGAGCCCCTCGGGAATCCCGAGTCGGGATGCACTGCGACTTCATAGAGACCGCGTACTGAAAAGGCAGTAAGTTTGTGACAACTGTGACACACGTTAGCTCTAAAGTAGAATATATGTAGAGAGCAGGAGCCTTCAGGATGGCTGGAGTCGACGACCAGAATCGTTTCGGGAGTAATCAGCCTGATATCTCGGATGTAGATGCATCCATGGGGGATTGAACTGACGATCTCCCGGTAGGGAGCGGATTGAGCTGGGTCGTTCAGGCTCAACGCTACGCGGATGACTCCACCAGCATAGACGTATGCGAAAGTATAGTGTCCTCCCTGGCCAGGAACTTGACTCACAATGAAATCTCCGAGCCGACTTCCATAAAATTGACAACCTTATGTCCGAAGTAGTCGTGCCTCGGTGTGTTTTGCAGTGTTCCTCAAGTCGACACAGCGCAGCGCAGTGGTGCGTTCAGTATTGACATAGGCGAGAAAGACAAGTCCATCGAGACAGCGGAACTTACTGCTCATTACATATTCATCGTAAGGGCCAACATAGACCTCCTGACAGAACTCGGGATTGTCAAGCTTGTAAACGAATACTCTGTGATACTCGCAGTCGGAGGCATGCACTCTGTCGTTGACGTCGTCATAGTCGTAGCAAGCCCTATAGCCGTTTCTGATGGGTTCAATCGATGTCGCTTCAGATCTGTCGATGCAGCGGGGTCTGGCCACCCTCCTCAAGGATTCATTTACGACCCACAGGCAGTCATTCCGATTGAATATCAGTAATGGCAGTTGCTCCGCTCTCGGATGTGGACAAACACGTTCGACCAAACCTTGTTCTCGCATGTCGAAGAGTTGGGCTACATCGTATTGGAGCTCCGGCAGCATACCATGACAATTTCGTGAGCACCATAGTTGGCTGAGCACAGCTGAGTCTCGGGCTCGGGCATGATAACAGTCCATTAAAACGACTAAGCGGGGCGCTCAATGAAAGGGAGAAGAATGAAGGAAAGCTGTCATAGCCAACAGCTAGAATGATAACTTATCCTACTGGTCCCTTATCACTGATAAGGGACTTACGTGGTTACCACCTAAGTCCCTTCACTCGCCCCGCCTATCCTGGACTGTCAGGTGCCGCTCTGGATCGTATCCCTGCTATTATCAAGTGCGAGCAGAATTCCTGATCCTTCGATGTCGCATAATCGAGCGACACTGATTGACCGAACGCTGTCTCCAGGGCTCAATCGCATTGTAGGAAGTGTTTCTGGTCTCAGTTCGCAGCAGACTTCGACATAGGCACTATCACTGGCCGCAGCCCGGCGACCGCGACAAGCTGAGATTGATGGTGGAATGCAATCAATTGTTACATGCACGCATGCGATGGCCTTCCTTAACATTATGGAACCGGAGATTGGTCTACTAGAATTTACACAGCATACAGGAAAGTTACTCAGATATTTCCAGCGTTCGGTGAAGCGGTGCTGATTCGGCTCATTCACGCGGAGCGACCAACGGAAGCTAGGGAGGTTTTAACGCCTTGCGAAGCCTCCATGAATCATGGGCCATGATACTGTAGGAAACTGACCATTGTCGTTGTAGAAGTGCGACTATTTGTTTGCAGCTTCTCGTGGGCGAAGACGCACACTCATGCAGATGATCTGATCAAAAACGTCATCCGAATTTCCGCTGAAGCCGCTTGCAACTGTACTTTGAGATTGCAAGAAGTGAGTCTGGCGGCGCATGATGGATTTCCCGATAACATGTCCATAATTGGATTTGGTCAGGTTCGGTGCAGGGCATTTTCGTGTGGGTGGTGAAACATGATGGCTTGCATTGGCACCAACTTTAAGAGGCTCATTAAATGAGTAAAGCGAAGCGCCTTAGCCCTTTGACATGTCGAGTTGTTCTTCAGGTGCAATTCACGTCAAGCTGTGATGTGCGCCAACGCGATGGATACCGTGTTACGCGACGGAGCGAAAGAGGCTTTCGATGTGGTATGTAATATCGCCTGCAAGCGCTCTTTACTTGGAGATAATTCCTCAGGGGCGATTTTCTCTCGAAAGCGCTGGGGTTCGGGCCAGCCCCGCCGCGATGGGCCGTTTGTATCCGGCGGGTGAGGCACGATTCATGTTCGCGCCGCGAGTGACTCCGGGAGTGATGTAACGCGTGTTTCTCATTTGCCACTTCCGGTAACAACCGTCTGGTTTGGAGTTTGTGTGAGTTGTGGAACATTGCGATACGAATAATAGAAGAAATGCATATCACCAAATAGCAATGCTATTCGCTATCACGTATAGCATCCATTTTAATCAAGCCGGCGACGGCGTTGGACTTCAAACTGACCCACATCCACACACACGGGTCAAAATACGGGGTCCGAGTGGATCAGTTGGAAACACCTAAGTTCGGGACGCTTTCTTTATACAGGAAGAAAACCGAACCAAACCTGTGTATCCCAGAACTTGACGACACAACCTTCGCAGAGAACAACATTCTAATTACGCACCGTAATCACAAGTTCGAGCAGGGTGGCTGAAGTAAGGTGCCGCCACAGTGTGGCGGTGTGGCGGCCACACCGTGAAATATTTCACCTGAAATATTACTGAAATTTTCAGAAATTTTCTGAAGAATTTGAAATATTCCTCAATTCATTTCAAAACCGCGTTTGGGTGACTTTCAGTCATCTTTATCAGCTCCATATATGACGGCAACAGTATGCGATACCTTGAGAGCACGAGGATCATCATGATGGCGCACTGCTCATATTATGATCATCGTAATATGCAGGTATTCTCTCAAGGATTTCACAAAATCTGGGAATGTCGACTGTTAATAAACGGTATAAATCTTTTATCAGCGAGGGACTGCAAGACCGTGTCTAATCGGAACCTCTTTTACTTACCTACCTTCAAACGGTAAAGAACTCGGGAACCTAAGATACGATAGTCTCACTCGGTGATGAGAACTGGTTAGTTTACTCAAGTCCCTCGGACTCGCCCTCAATTTGGGAACAGTTATGATCTAACGTTAGTTTTTTTGAGCAAAGTGAGCAAGGGCGTTAGTTCGTTCCACTAACCCACGTCCTCCAGGACTTATGAAACGTTCTCCAGCGTTTCGCTTTGAGCCGTCAATGAACAGTGGGAAGCACGGAACAAAGTGAATCGCTGACCTCCTTCCCCGAACAACCTGTGGCCCGTACGCCGCGATCGGGAAAGGATTAGGCGTGAGCTCTGACCAACCCCCAAACCCGCGGCCCGTATGCCGTAGATTGGGTGAGGGTCAGGCTTGTTAGCCGGCCCGATCAAGGCTGGGCTGCCATCTTCGACCAAACCAACTCGGTTTGCGTCGACGATAACATACGAGGTGAATTTATCGGTGAGCAACCTATCCAGACCCTAGGGAGGGAGGCGGGAAAAGAAATCTATGGACCGAACGCTCCCATTTTCCACGAGGCTTCGAACGAAATCGATCACGCTACGTAATGAGCGAGCGCCCTCAGGCAGGGTTGTGCAGGCCCTGTGAAATTTCGCGTTCCGCAAATTTCAATTTCAAAAATTTCATGAGATTTCAGCGGTGCGCTGAAATTTCGCGAAATTTTGAAAGTTGAAGATTTTTGGCTAAAATTTGTACTTTTTGGGGCTTTTCACGCTCCCCAACATCGAAGAATATCATATCCACAACATAGCTTTAATAAAGCAGTCATAATCTAGATAATTATCACGGATGTCCTGCGAATCTAACTTGCGCCGCTCGTGAACAGATCTCGCTCGCCCTGGAAATCCTGGCGGGGCGCACCGAAGCTGTGACTTCAATGATTGATAGGTGCATGTATCCGACAAGTAGAGACTCCGATGAATCGATTCATTTCTCCATCGTCGATTAGTTAGTTATGCTCGCACAGTAGTCGATTGTCTGAGAATGCCACGAGACCCATGTTTAGGTGTCCGATCTACCGATTTGTTGTTGTCTTCAGGCGTTGAGGAGTCTAATGTGCTTCCGCTCGATGGATTGATGAATCGTTGCTTCCCTTTCCACTTCATCACATTCAACGAAGCTGTTGACAGTGATGCTGAGTCTCGCGTTTCAGTAAGACCAGATATTGCACCTGCTTTGCGTACCTGCGAGGCGGTCGTCTCCTGCCCACCTTTCGAACAGGGCCGCAATCACAGTATCGAGGGAGGTTACACATAACGAATACA
>NW_003203959.1:0-2038 GCF_000006405.1 Perkinsus marinus ATCC 50983 | reverse complement strand
CCGGTGGTTGCTGGCATGAACAGGCCGGAACTGGGCTCGTCAATTTTCGCTTTATATAACTCGACTCGCTCTGCAAGTGACCAAAACTCGTTGACATTTTTAGACTACAATCAAAAGCATTTGACTAACTCAGCATCGACATTGAGTCGGACTATAAATGCCGCTCCGGGAATGTCGAAAATGGATAAAAAAGGTCAACCATAGTATGTGACCAACGGTTTGTGATATCGCGCGTAGACGAGGCGCGATTTCCCGGGGGTATCTGAGTGCACGACTGATCCTGTGTTTCACTGAGGCGTATGCCCACCAATAATCTTGATAAACTCCATTCCCTCATAGATCTTAATAGCGTTTTTATCCCCACGGTCCACAGATAAGTGTACCACATCCCAGTACTCGTAGGTTATAGTGATCTAGAAAACGACAGACATTCGAGTCATATTAAAGGCCATAGTCGACTCACATCGTTGAAGATTTGTACCAAAAGAATCGTTTCTATATCTAATCTTCTCCAAGCTTCGGTGACCTCAACCTGAGAATCCATATAGTTGAACGTTAAATGACACTGTGAGGCTCGCCTTGAGTATCGACCCGAAGATCCCACCGGGTATTTTCGGGCTCCATGTTGGCCTGTAAAACATAACAGTTTCACCAACACGAAGACGATGACTCACCTATGGGCTTCGATTGCAGCTTGGACAGAACAATCTATGTTTTTCTCAGGGATATTCATCGTGACCCCGCCAATAATAGTCTAACGAAACGACAGAAGTTGTGATAAGCAATCCAGTGGAGTCTCACATTAGATCCACAGATCGCCGCTACCCAGCAGGGGTAGAAATAACAGTTGCAAGCGAAGTCTTTTGGCATGAAGGAGAAGTCATCCCCCTTTTGGAATTGGCGATAAACCACATCGGTCAGTGCGCGTGGTACATGGTCCTCAGGCAACGAACGAGCCAGACAGGAGGAGACAAGTAAGGCATACACCAGGGAGGCCACCAGGTTCATTTATGATGGGGTAAATATCTATCCACCTATAAGAAGTCAAGACAGACACGATTACCGACATACACGACCACCGTTGAAGGCGGTTGCCTAGATCGTCATATGGGTAATGTCATTCTATGGCTCTCCATCCCTCTCATAGTGACCTTGACTTCCCTCAACTCACACATAAGTGAAGATATTTAGCGAGTTTAGCTAAACATGATGAGACAGAGTCACGATACGTGCGGTCGCCATCGACCGTTCTGAGACGGCTGCTGCTGTCAGATTCTCGTCGTCTCATTTTATTCATTACTGTCATTAAGCCGTTGATTTTGTGGTCCTTACCATACGCTCTCTAATGAGCAATCTTGGATCTTCTACTACTGCTATGTAGTCCTCCGGGCTCGAGTTCGGTATCACTTGGGTTCCCAGGAAGCTGGGGTGACAGTAACTTCATACGCGTCACACTGGCTGATTATGTTCTCGAGCCAATTTTGAGTGCCCCTCGGTATAGCATTAATTTTAGGTCATTTAGGAATCATCAGTGCATATGGTGTTTCCTCGCTATGGAGTAAAGTTCAATGAATCAGGGGTAAATACGTGCCGCATTCACGTATGCAAGCAAAGCGTGAATCGTTCACGGTGAATGTTTGAACGGGGCTTCGGAACAGCTTTACATGAGCAGTACTTGTTTAATAACTTATTAAAGCTATTTTGAGCAGCGCTTGGGGATGGGTCTGATCGACATTGTGACTACCAAGCTGCATGGTTGGACTGTACCGTAGTTAGTGGGCATGAATCTCGCAGTGAGACTCTCACTCAACACGCGACTCACGTGACGTGAGGGAGTGTCTCACTCAGCATGTGACTCACGTGACGTGAGGGAGTGTCCCAAATCCATATATTTCATGTTGGAACTACGAGTCGGTACAGCGGTGTTCGCGCACGTATGCTGCATACAGTATGCACGAATCTCGCTCCGCCATTATTCGCTGCATGAAACCGGCTCTGTTGAAATGAATAAGATAAGAAGCCTTATCACCTATGGCTA
>NW_003202387.1:0-1353 GCF_000006405.1 Perkinsus marinus ATCC 50983 | reverse complement strand
AGTTCTGTGCACTCGACACTCTGCAGACCCAGAGGTTGATCTTGTAGTGAGATACAACCTTCCAGAACTTGCAAACCATTTCGTTGAGGTCGGCTGCTTTCGAACTCCCTCTCACCAGTGCAAACTCAGCTGCTTCGCTGTCCACATAAAGAAAAGCTGATTTGCCTCGGATCCAAGGGGCAAAAGTAAGAATAGTGACCAGGGCTGCCAACATCTCAAGAGGGATGATTTGGGTTTCGCGATGGTTCCAGCTTCGTAGAATGGACTCGGGCGTGAACTCACTAAAGAACCTGCCCTTCTCGTTACTTCTGCTTCCGGGCAGGAGAACGCCAGCAATTCTTTGCGAATGGTCCTCAGCGTCAGAGTAGAGCACCATCGGGGACGACGAACTGTCGTGTAGCTCGATCACTCTCTTTGAAGGAGCTCCACGGATCACGTCTTGCAGGTTACCGATCGCGTCCCTTTCCCTTTGCGAGACAAGTGATTTTCCGTTGGCTATCCATGAGTAGAGTACTCTCGTATAAGCTCTCCACGACCGATCTGGGGACGTCGCGGAGGCGAACGTCAATCGACCACAGAGCTTCCTCATGCTGCCTGGGCTGACGAAAGTTGACTGTGATACCTCGGAGAGGGAATTGCACAGCTGCTTGCGCTTCTCGTCAGTGAGAGACAAGGTCAGAGTGTTGGCAGAGAGCTGGACGTCTAGCCCCAGTAGACGAACATCCGAGGAGGGAGGTGCCTTCTTGGATTCCTTCTCTTTGAATCCTAGGAGCTCATTGAGCACGGTCCAGCATTCGTATGCTGTGGCAGCCGAGGTGGCTGGCTCTATTCCCCAGTAGTCGTCTATGAACGACATGCTCACCGCTCCAAACATCACCCTATGTAGATGGATCAGGCATTGAGAGAGTCTGCAATAGTTCACAACACTCGAGCTGGCTCCAAACGAGAGGGCCAGATGTCGGAATATAGCCGGCTCGCCATCGGGTCCTTTTACGCAGATGAGCTGGAAGGGGGCTTCATTAGGGTCAGTGGGTACTTGTCGGTAAGCTGCCGCATGATCCGACTTGTAAATCGTCATAGGCTCGCCAGGTCGTGCCTTAGACATTTTCCTCCATGCCACCTCCAACGTATGATGAGTCGGGAGAGTGATACGCTGGGTATACTCGGTGGCTGCATTAACCTGACTCCGGCGATAGTCGTCGCATAATCTCGTCTTATCCGGTTGTCTGACCGGAAAGCGCTTAGAGATGACGTGGCGACCGAACCTCTGGAATGCCTCCTCGTGGCTGTATGGACCCTCCATGAGTCCCGACTCTACCTCAGCTAGGGTGGCTGTCCAAATCTCCTCGTCGA
>NW_003200851.1:0-866 GCF_000006405.1 Perkinsus marinus ATCC 50983 | reverse complement strand
CAGGAGTAACGGTTAGTTGGGATGTACATAACTACGGAATGACATATCATCATGATACAGTGTCGAGATAGTAGGAATTATAGTACCCCATGACAGCTCATATCGGTAATTGATCCCAGTACAGGTACTCCATTAGCAGTGAATCCTGGAGGGTTGGAACCCCCCTTGTCGAAGATATACACCCTCTCGTCACGTTTGAGTACTTTAAACGACTCCTTTCCCACCATCAATGTAAGACTACCATCTGCCCATTCAACTAACCTGAATCCGTATCACAGTAGGGGCATACGGAGATATTGCCATTTTCATCATTACCGAGCGTTGGATTCTATTTCCTTATTGTCAGTCCCCTCCTTGAATCGCCATCGTATAGAGTTCTCAGCCCGACTAGTCATGGCCGCTCTACTCTTCTCATCAGGACACTTCTCCAAGGCAGCTGAGTGTAGCATTGGGAATGTATCGCGTGAGAAGGGTATCGGATCGATGCCAGTAACAGTGGGCATGAGCTTAACAATATGACAGCGTCCATCAGTAAATACATCACTAGGTGCACTATCGTGTACCTATAATGTACTCCTGCATATCTACATGACATGCTTCGCAACTGACCTTAACCGTATGGATCTTCGCCATCGGTGACCGACTTCCATCCTCCTCAGATCCACTCTCATCATCACTGTGAGTGCTCGGTTTATTATCTTCTCCACTCTCTCCCCCTGGCCCGAGTCCTGTGCTGGATGCATCACTCATGTCAGCGTCAACGTCGACTAGCCGTTCTTCAGAGGTTGGTGCCGCGATTTTCTTATCGCTTCCTTCAGTATCCTGACAACACCACGACACTATCATGCTTCTTGCAATCCGGCGGG
>NW_003211245.1:0-1245 GCF_000006405.1 Perkinsus marinus ATCC 50983 | reverse complement strand
TATGACCAGGGGTATTACTGGAATACCCCTGGTTCATACTACAAGAGTGGCTCGAAAATTTGATCATAGAGTATCAAGGTAGTAAAATTCTCGCACCGCTTCGCCTGGCGTAGTAAACACAACAGTCACTTAGTTTAGAGCAGGGTTGAGTTTTCAGTCACTCAGTTGAGTGGTGTCCTTCTACGAGGGAGTTGGGTGAGACCGCGCCTGGCAGTGCATTAGCATCTGAAGGCATTACCTTCAAGGCAACGAGCTGGTGACTTTGGTAGCTCAGCTACAATGCCTCTTTGGGCTAGCCGTTACCAGCCTCCCCCATAGGAAGGTCAAAAAAATTGGTGGAAACAAACCGTGCCTACAACCAATACATTAATAAAGTGTAGTAGACAAAGACAGAAAGACTTCACATCTTAGATTCTAGCTTGATTTACTCAGTCGTGACGTATTCACTCTTGTTCGTAGCGTCACACAGTCTGTGTGACACAGACCAGGGGGACAGGATAGTTGTGCCAGAGGAGTGCTTCGCACTCCCCGTAATTGTGGGGCTCCACTGAGACGCATTTTACGTCTGTTAATGGATTAACTCCGGTAATACGACCACCACTTGCTACCAGATGGCCAGTGACTGGTGACAGTTTGCCATAAACGCTATCATCGTGACTATGTTGTTGTGATACTCTTCACAAGGGAGTGTTTCCTGTTCTCTGTGTACAGTGTCTGGTACTTTGTGATCGTGCATAGGGAGAATGGCTTTCCATGTACTTAGGACAACGAGTAGTGGGTAAGATGTGCTCAATACAGAATTGATACGCCTTGTCGGCACAGTGAGGTAGCGACGGGAGGTGGTTCACAGAGATTATAGGAGTCATAAATTCGTGTAGTATCACCATGAGCGGTTCACCAATTATGCCGCGGGTGTGTTTCCTAAAAATAAGTTTACAGTAGTCGTCGAGAAAGGTCAACGACGGACAGACTGTCTTATGTAGGAATAGGATTGAACTGACTCGTAGCGCGCGCCCGGAGCTAGTGAACTGAAGCAGGAACAGTGCTTTGCGATATCTTCTCGCCCCTTACTGCTCGATCCTTCGTCATGACGTCGAAGGGCTCGGTCACTGACTGTCTGGGTGGCTACCCTATTGTAGCGAGACTTGCAGCGGCGCCTAAGAATTGTGGAGCTTCAGCTTCCTAGATTCTCCTAGAATTTTCTAGACTCTTGCAATCAACTGGTATCAATGTCGGCAACGGAAC
>NW_003213527.1:0-1358 GCF_000006405.1 Perkinsus marinus ATCC 50983 | reverse complement strand
TCTAGCAAGATTTACAAACCTCCGGGTCACTATACATAGGATCCGGAAGCAAGCTTGGGGGATCCTTGCTCATCAACCCATGAAATGTAGATGGCGGTTAGAGCTACAATACCCAAAACGTATTACTTTCACCAGCTCTTATGTGTTCCGCCGCTATCGAGCTACCGCTAATCACAGAGTTCGTGTTGTCAGTAATACAGGATAGAACATCCACACCAGCTGAGAGAGGGTAAGATTGGAGCTAATCGCAGCACAGCGGTGCTTAAGCGATGAGGACAATTAAACTTTGCTACGATGGAACACTGAACAAACCCTGGAGCCCCGCAAATAACCACATAGACACGTGATCACTCACCCTCCATGAGCTCAAGAACTGTTTCCAAGATCATGAGGGCTACTGTGACCGCGTTCTCAGATTCCAAAGCCTTCATGGCTCGACCTTTCCACGGGACCGTGGTGTAAATGGAGGAATCCTGATTCGGGTACCGAGCTCGCTCTATGTATGTCACACCGACGGCGAGGATCTTGCCAATGTTGGCCGGTCCCAGCCAGCTATCGTATAATACATATGCCCCCGACCCCAAGTCGGTGCAAGCCGACACAATCTCTCCAAGACATGCTGTTCTCTCACTCTCACCGATCCTGTCTCGGGTCAAACGAGCATATCCTCTCGTCAATTTGTAACGAGGCAGAGCATCCTCCCCAACCAAAGCAGCCAGCGCCCAGTGTGCCTCTTTACTACAAACTGAATTGATACTGTGCCCAAGAGCGATGGCTGCCATCACTGTCCGCCTGTGGTATTCTTCTACCCTGAAGCATTCCTCCACGTCTTCAAAGTGTCGTTTGCCTCGACGAAATCGTTGAGACTTCATGAAGTGATAGGCTCTATGTATTCTTCGAGACAAATCGATTTCGACTCACTATAACGCAACCCATTAAATCATGGCACTCATGTCATGAGTCAAAGTCGAAGACATTGTAAGCCACAATTTCTCTCATTATGCGCCTCTTCCATTAACCACTCAAGATAAACAAATCTTAAGTTTAGGCGCCTAGCCCCACTTACTCAACTCATCCGTGAGAGTATTTCACAAGGAATTCACACTTAGGGGTAAGGTTACTAACCTTACGAAAGTCGCAAGTAAGATCTCACTCAAGCAACTTAAGAAACTAACTTCGAAAACTCAAGAAACTTGAAATTGGAATCGAACCACCAACCTGGTTGCTCGTCGGTGAATAAAGGGGCAGGCATTCGTGGTTTGAAAATCTGAAAACAATCTGAAGAGGAGAAGTGTTCGTCGAAAACTGCGAAGTGGAGGGAAGAGAGTAGAATTGCCGACAGTGGGAATCGAACTTGC
>NW_003202383.1:0-1064 GCF_000006405.1 Perkinsus marinus ATCC 50983 | reverse complement strand
GTCATTTGATCAGAATCTAAAAGTAGGCTATTCATAAGACGTCGTGTGTACTCATCATCAAGCCATACTTACTATCCTCATTACTACTATTTCGACGGCTCATGAGTGTTAGGGCGAGCGCTACTATCACAATTGATCGATTAGATGATCGATAGCCCTCTGAAGGAGTGTGATTGCACCCTCTATCCAAGATGGCAACTGCAGCGAGTCAAAAGCAGGTCTCCAAGAAGCGTAAGTTCGTCGCCGATGGCGTGTTCTATGCGGAGCTTAATGAACTTCTCACTACTATCCTTGCTGAAGATGGTTACTCTGGTGTCGAGGTCCGTGTGACTCCTATCAAGACTGAGATTATCATCCGTGCTACTAGGACTCGTGAGGTCCTTGGTGAGAAGGGTCGTAGGATTAGAGAGCTCACTGCTCTTGTTGAGAGACGTTTCGATTTCCCTGAGAACTCCGTCGAGCTCTTTGCTGAGCGTGTCGATAATCGTGCTCTCTGTGCCCAGGCTCAAGCTGAATCACTTCGTTACAAGCTATTGGGTGGTCTTCCTGTTCGTAGGGCTGCTTATGGTGTATTAAGGTTTGTTATGGAGAATGGTGCTAAGGGTGTTGAGGTTACTGTATCTGGTAAACTACGTGCCCAACGTGCTAAGGTTATGAAGTTTGCTGATGGTTATCTCCTATCTACTGGTACTCCTAAGGAGATGTATGTTGATCAAGCTATTCGTAATGTCGATATGCGTCAGGGTATTCTTGGTATCAGAGTTAAGATTATGATGGCTTATGATCCTGAGGGTAAGAGTGGTCCCAAGACTCGTCTACCTGATGATATCACCATTCATGAGCCTAAGGAGGATACCGTCTTCCCTATCGAGGCTACTACCACCGAGGAGGAAGTGCCAGCAGCAGCAGCAGCTCCTGAGGCCGTTGTGGCTGAGGAGCAGCAACAGCCTGCTGCTGCTGTGGGGATCACCGCTTAAGTAGCTGATGCTTTGGTTATGATGATGATGAACGATTACATAGTTGATGACGAGCCGCTACTTGCTATCCTGCTTCGGATTATATTA
>NW_003200961.1:0-799 GCF_000006405.1 Perkinsus marinus ATCC 50983 | reverse complement strand
GGTATATAGACTGACAGCTGTGGGGTTCGAACCCACGCCCTTTCGGACTGGCGCCTTAAGCCAGCGCCTTAGACCACTCGGCCAAACTGTCGATGAGTGCTTTAAAAATCATAGCGGAGAAGATGCGTTACACTATATGACATGACACAAAAACGGTTTCGAACCGTTTCCGCGGAATGCGTTCTTCATCAAATCACACGAAGAGAAATTTCTTACAGCTGTGAGATTCGAACCCACGCCCTTGCGGACTGACGCCTAAAGCCAGCGCCATGGACCACTCGGCCAAACTGTCGATAAGTGCTTCACGATTCATAGCCGAGGTGATGCATCGCTCTGCCAAAACAGAGGACACAAAAATGGGTTGAACGGTTTCTGCGAGGTGCGATGGCGCAATATCGATCAGAAGGTTTTGATCTTGTACTACCTCGCTTCTGAAAAGCTCTGGGTTCTCAATATAACACCAGTCAGATATATAGACTGACAGCTGTGGGGTTCGAACCCACGCCCTTTCGGACTGGCGCCTTAAGCCAGCGCCTTAGACCACTCGGCCAAACTGTCGATGAGTGCTTCAAGATTCATAGCGGAGAAGATGCGTTACACTATATGACATGACACAAAAACGGTTTCGAACCGTTTCCGCGGAATGCGTTCTTCATCAAATCACACGAAGAGAAATTTCTTACAGCTGTGAGATTCGAACCCACGCCCTTGCGGACTGACGCCTAAAGCCAGCGCCATGGACCACTCGGCCAAACTGTCGATAAGTGCTTCACGATTCATAGCCGAGGTGATGCATCGC
>NW_003203655.1:0-950 GCF_000006405.1 Perkinsus marinus ATCC 50983 | reverse complement strand
AAAATGGGTTGACGGTTTCTGCGAGGTGCGATGGCGCAATATCGATCAGACGGTTTTGATCTTGCACTACCTCGCTTCTGAAAAGGTCTGGGTTCTCAATATAACACCAGTCAGGTATATAGACTGACAGCTGTGGAGTTCGAACCCACGCCCTTTCGGACTGGCGCCTTAAGCCAGCGCCTTAGACCACTCGGCCAAACTGTCGATAAGTGCTTTAAAAATCATAGCGGAGAAGATGCGTTACACTATAGGACATGACACAAAAACGGTTTCGAACCGTTTCCGCGGAATGCGTTCTTCATCAAATCACACGAAGAGAAATTTCTTACAGCTGTGGGATTCGAACCCACGCCCTTGCGGACTGACGCCTGAAGCCAGTGCCTTAGACCACTCGGCCAAACTGTCGATGAGTGCTTCAAGATTCATAGCCGAGGTGATGCATCGCTCTGCCAAACCAGAAGGACACAAAAAATGGATTGAACGGATTCTGCGAGGTGCGATGGCACAATATCGATCAAAAGGTTTTGGTCTTGCACTACCTCGCTTCTGGAAAGGTCTGGGTTCTCAATATAACACCAGTCAGGTATATAGACTGACAGCTGTGGGGTTCGAACCCACGCCCTTTCGGACTGGCGCCTTAAGCCAGCGCCTTAGACCACTCGGCCAAACTGTCGGTGAGTGCTTCAAAAATCATAGCGGAGGTGATGCATCGCTCTGCCAAACCAGAGGACACAAAAATGGGTTGAACGGTTTCTGCGAGGTGCGATGGCGCAATATCGATCAGAAGGTTTTGATCTTGCACTACCTCGCTTCTGAAAAGGTCTGGGTTCTCAATATAACACCAGTCAGGTATATAGACTGACAGCTGTGGAGTTCGAACCCACGCCCTTTCGGACTGGCGCCTTAAGCCAGCGCCTTAGACCACTCGGCCAAACTGTCGATGAGTGCTT
>NW_003212475.1:0-1623 GCF_000006405.1 Perkinsus marinus ATCC 50983 | reverse complement strand
ATTTGGGCATCGAGAGTAGTCATCCTTCGTTAACGGAGCTGTAGTCGACCCGTACCACCAGTAAGTTTCTTTAGTTCTTGCACCAGAGTTCTATCCTTCAGCAGGATGTCCCCGCATGGGGGAGGGCATTGGATGCCCCTTAGTCGCATGGCTGCCAGAAACTCACGCCTGTGTTGGTTCCAATGGTGGCAGCGGAATAGGAAGTGGTGGAAGTCCTCTTCTTCTTCCGAATCACAGAAAGGGCATACCGGGGAGCCATGGTCTATCTTGCTCCTTGAGTACCGTAGGTTGCGCCCACACACAATCATCCAGAGATTCTTACCGCCATTGATGACACATAGAGCCCTAAGAGCAGACATCGTAGGGACGAAATACTGGAGGGACCGTCCGAGGGACCGCACGTCCTTCTCATATGCTTCAGTAGCTGAGACCATAAGCCATTTATGCACGGCACGCGCCAGAGCCGACTGGGTGAAAGGGATCTTGAGAGGTGCCGCAGGCCCGTGGTGAGCCGCGGCCCGCGGCGCCGCGTCGGCCTTCAGATTACCTATGCTGCCCTTTGAGGGAGTGTATCACAGTCTGACAATCACCCCCAGAGTGCTCAGTCGCTCGGTTATCGCTGAAGCTACGGTTCACCCGCTGTGGCAGCCAGAGGTTTCTTTCGCGATGTAATCAATGGCCCGGAGACAATCCGTGTAGACGTAAGCCGCTCCCTCCATGAATCTCGATTTCACCAACTCTCCCGCCTGAAAAATACCCATGAGCTCAGCTTGCACAGGAGTGCAGTGGACTGGCAGCTTGAAACCGGCTGTCTGCCATTCGCCAGATGGCAGTTTCCAGGCAACTCTACATCCAGCACATTCCCCCGCCGTCACTGATCCGTCACTGACGGACCGTCAGCGTACAGCTCTACTGAGTCCTGGGACAGGCTCATTGAGGTTAGTGGGCTGACGCTCCGTGGAGTTGATTGAGCCGCACAATCAAGTTGATTGAATCAACTGGGCGCTCGACCATATATGGGCCTACGATGCTTGAAGTTATCCCAAGGACAGGATCGGGGGAAAATAGCTCTGGCCACTGGACTCTCCGTTTAGCCCACTGTGCGTAGCATAGCTCATCCCAAGCAACATTCAATTCAATGCGACAGGCGGGTGCAGTCGGCGTGCGTCCGCTGATACGCCATGCCCGCCTGTAGAGCCTCGCTTGAAGGGAACGGAGCTGGTGAGCTATTCGTTTCCTATTGAATAGGACCTATTCAAAGCGGTGCCCCGACAGGCTACTCCATGTAGAAGATGGCCCTGTGCAATGGTGTCTAGTAGACGAACAGCAACTTCCGGAAGGGGGCCCCATGCGCTTCCGAGGTATGTCATAATGCAGCCTGTAACGGGTTCGAGTAGATGTAGCGGAAGTGCGTGATGTGATAGTAGAGCCCACGGACTGGATAACACAAGGAGTGATGAGCTTGTAGAGGTAGCTGAGCTACGGAGACTTACGGGAGTGACTCAAGAGCAGAGGGAAGGGTAACGTGCCTTCCTGGGCGAGCCACCAACATCATTAGCTATAGATCTCAGAAGCACGCAAGCACATTGATGTGCGCAGAATCCCATAACAACCTACTCCTTT
>NW_003206319.1:0-1037 GCF_000006405.1 Perkinsus marinus ATCC 50983 | reverse complement strand
CCCAGCTGCTGTGCTGATGTCACTTCGCCAGTCACAGGAGGTGCAGTAGTGACAGCCACCTCATCGGTCACAGCAGCTGTACTGGCCGCTACTGTGGCATCGACAGTAGCTTCAGAACCAGTCGTACTCGTTGCTTCGGGAGCTGCTGTCGTACCTTCTTCGCTTGTAGCGGCCTCAGTGACCTCATCCGTGACTGCAGCAGAGGATGTGGAACCTCGGAGAGCCTCAGTCGGTCCACTCGGGCCGCAGAAGCACGGGGCATCCGAGCCGAAGCAGGTGCTCGGCGTCTTCCAATACTTACAATATGACCCAGGGTAAGTTGTGGCACACTCTGTGTCGCAGTCATTGGCGTTGCCCGTCACGGAATTGATGTCCTGGAAAGCACAGAGAGCGACGAAAACAGCGGAGAAAGTCCGTGAAGCCATCATAGATAAATGCAAATGAGCGGCGGTAAGCTGAGACTAACTGGGTGACTAAGAAGGCACATTTCGAGTGTGACTCGCACAATCGGCGACTCACGAGCTGTCATAGCATCCACGATCCATAACCTTGATGACTGCGTCTCATTAGTTGTGGCGAGCATACGTATCGTCCACTCGTTTCACAAGATACTTTGCTCAGTGCGGTACACACTCATTGTTCATGAAAGCCGACAAGCTTTTCAGTGAAAACCTCGTCGTGGGGTGAATAATACAATTACAGAGCGATTCTTGTATCGTGGATGTGAATTGCTTTTAAAGTTGAGGAGGCTGGCGGTGGATTTGCATTGAGAGAAGGGCCGGTTGATGATATTAAACGATCATAGCTTCGCAGTGGGTCGAAGCCTATACATAGCGACACAAATATACAGGGCGTCAAATATAAGTACAGGTCGTCTATAACAGGCTCTCGAGGTCCGAGATGATAGTATTATCCGCTAACAACTCCTTTCGTGCCCATTGGATGACACTTACTTTCTCCATTGATATTAACACGATAGTGTTGAATCGATAGCAAATAGTAGATAACGACGTCGTCTCATTCATCAATAGTCTGAT
>NW_003212562.1:3000-4986 GCF_000006405.1 Perkinsus marinus ATCC 50983 | reverse complement strand
TTTTATAGTCCAGTTTTATACGGTAATCATCCAGAAACCTATGATGTACTGGGGAACTCATTTGAATTTCCACGTATGGCTAGGAACACATTCTTCAATCAGTTCCCATGTAAACGTCATCACATTAGGAGTATTTCTCCCATTGTTATCAAACCCTCAAGGGCGTTATCTCTCAAAGCTAAATGGGTTTCTGGTTTTATATATAGTTGATATTATTATTATATGAAAATATATAGCATCGTAATGATCGATTAGAATTCAATACTGTATCGTCAAGTAAGCGTTATCGTTGGACGTGTTTGTTTTGATTAGGTGGCATGCAAAGAAAGTTGTCAGTTGGTGTGGCGTTCGTTGGCAATCCCAAGGTGGTCATACTAGATGAGCCTTCTAGTGGTATGGACCCCAGTGCTCGTCGTAGCATGTGGGATTTCCTACGTACAAAACGAGAAGGACGTATCATGTGCGTTACGACACACTACATGGACGAGGCTGATATCCTCGCTGACCGTGTTGGTATCATCGGCAATGGGAAACTCCTGGCTTATGGTTCCACAAGCTTTCTCAAGCGTCACTATGGTGAGCTATTCGACAAAGTTGCTCTCAGTGAGTTGTTGTTTTAGGTAGCGGGTACAATGTAACGATTGCTAAAACGGCAGAGCGTGTTTCCGACGAGCCCATACTCAAGTGTGTTGAGGGGCATTTGAGCGACGAATATCCGGTCACAGTAGTGTCGAGTATTGGCCTTGAGCTCGGTTTGCGAATACCCTTTGAGGCTGTTGATGAGTTTGGGCCTATGTTCAAGACTCTGGATGCTGAGAAGGGCTCGCTAGGGATATCGTCCTATGGTGTTTCGGTCACCAATCTTGAGGAGGTGTTCTTGAAGGTAAGGGAGCTCGCGTTGATATGAACATGTGTTGGTTTCCTCAGCTCAGTTCGGGAACTCCCTCAAGTATAGGAGAGAAGTTCGCAGAAAAATAACAAAATTTTCTCAGAGTTTTCATATAGTCGCTAACGCACGTAGTTGACCACGTGTGTAGTGTTGCCGTCCCGATAAAGACACTACGTAAGGGCCAGAATTACAAAACCTATTCGATGACGACGGGAATATGATAAATTCAACCATTTTACTGCGCAGCGTTGGAATATTTTATGTTTGCCTCCCTCAGCTGAGTCAAGCAGTTCCTTCGGTAATTATGGCATTTTACATACAAATTTGAGTACAGAAACCCATGAGAAATTCCCAAAATTTCTTCATTTTTCCACATGTAGTTGACCATGTGCAAATTTTCCCCCCTCAGGTTAGTTCGAAGTCTGAGGACCCCACGAGCAAAGATATAAAATCCCAGCATACGAAGGTCCATGCCGACATACCGGTGAAACGCAACATCCTTAACCAGTTTCTGGCTTTGTCACTTCGCCGTATACTCTACGGCTATCGCAAGTGGATTGCGACTCTGGCCGGTTTCATCATACCCTTCCTGGTCCTGTTGGCATTGCTTGGTTTACAAAAGGCATCATTAGCCCTTAAGGACCCGGCCTTGTTGGTGTTGGGCCCGACAAGCAGTCCGTATGAGCTTGGACCGTCGACTCATGTTAGTGGTTATTGGCATCATGACAATCCTAATGTGTTGCGAACTGTCTATGATGATCAGGAAGTGCTTGTTGATTTGTCCGAGGAGAAACTGGGCATTTTTGAATTCATAGAGTGCCTCAATTTGGAACCATGGTACTTCATGGCAAAGCCTAAGAAGGAGGTAGATCCCCTAGCACCGATGAACCAGAAGATATGCAAAGCGGTGACCTCATTCTCTAAGTCGTTATTGGGCAACAACACGGCGACCTTTGACACTACTGCATATGGTATCACCAGTCGGGTGGCATTCACTGATATGACTGCTATGCATATGCTACCATATGCTATGTCGGCTGATTACCCCAACGCTACTATTGTGAACCATCCATTGCCAGTCACCTACGGCCAGAAGA
>NW_003212562.1:0-2900 GCF_000006405.1 Perkinsus marinus ATCC 50983 | reverse complement strand
TATCATCTTCCGAGTCATCTTCAGCATCACACTTAACAGGCAAAGTTGAATACCCCGAACTCGCCGCGGTCACCTACAATATAAAACTAAAAGGTCTGGGAATACTCCATCCTCTCAAAGGGAGCTCCTTTCTATGACCAATAGTTTACTTTGCACTACTAAGTTCTTAGCTGATAATTTTTCGAGAGCATGAGCGGCCAAGACAATTGAATGAAACCCTCTAGTGCGCCACGCAGTACGCCTATTTATAAACTACTAAGTGTGCAAACTCTTCACATTGAAATTGCAACATATGGATAAAATTGACGAGCACTCACCATGCTAGCCAGACTGCTAGGTGATTGCTCCTCAGCACTAGTGTAAAGTGACGATACCGTACTGCTGCTATCAGTAGCACATAGAGCTGTGAGGGGCTGGTCAGCATCCAGTAGCTGTGTGCCTCCCATACTACGATGACCAGAAGCCGACGACAAGAATGCCCAGTCCAGGTCCAACAGTACGGCTAACATCAGTGACATACAATGAGAGCTGTAGTAGAGGGTAGCCTACCCCGAGCCTCCGCATACGATGCTGTAAAGAAGCCTGTTACACTAGAATGCAAACCGTATAGGTAACTCTCGTCCGGCCCAAACAGGGACAGTGCCTGGCAGTAGTGTAGGAGGATATGCGGTATTGTAAACTGTTGATGACAATGAGAAAATTATTGCAATTTCATACTAATTTCCGCCCACTTCTAAGTAGCGTGACAATTTCACAACTCAGCTGAGGCAACTAGTCTATGTAGTTCAGTGTAGCAGTCGTCTACTATGAAAAGCACCCCAACCTCATATACCTCCTTTCTAGCCTCGTCCAGTCTCCTATAAAGCTCCGACTCCCTACGAGGCTCCACGTAAACTATGAGTTCTTTGGTAGAGCCTCTACAATAACCCTCCTCAGTGGCCTCTTCTCCTTGTGCTGAGGCCTCTATTCCTTCCCTCTGGCCTCCACCCGTTCGCTGCCTAGTCACAGTAGGAGTAGCAGCGAGTATAGTAGCAGCCATTATCGAAATTCTGGTTTCCAGGCCCAAGGGCCGGATAAAAGACTCAAACTGAATAAGATATACATGTAGTTATGAAGGAGAGCATTTCACGCTGATCGCCCTTGATCAATGATATCAATTTAATATACATAGTTAACAGAGGATACATAAACACCAAGCGATTATAGGCACCAGTATATAGAGACTCGCGATACTCTCGCGAGGCCATGAACGCAGTACTATTAGGCCGTCCCGAAACCAACGTAAAACTCATCTTCGTCTAACCCACGAAGTAGCGCGCGCCTACATGATCGATTAGGTTGTTGTGTCGCCGGTGGCATGATGTCACACAAGTGTCATAGTCCAAGGACATCGAGTGTTCTGCAACCTACGCCGATCATCTTCATGGGAGTATCCGTATGGGGCTGGTTTGTTTACGCGTACAACCTGAATGATGAACGAAGCATGTGTAGACCTTTGGAAGTGACCTCAGGTTCACTTGCTTTCTTAGATCGCTTGACATTTCTGAAGCCGGTCTGAGGTAGACAGTTATTCATCGGATTTGCGCCTTTGGCCTCCCATATGGTCTAGCGCCTCAACGTGGCGTGGGAGTGATACTCATTCGGAGTATGCGAAGCTGGACCGCTTATACCGAACTCGACAATCACCCAACGGGGGATGACTGTCAGTCACTGACTGAGTGGCTATCTGATGACCGCTGCGATGACCAGACCACCGCTGCGGCAGCGGTGGTCTGGTCTGACTAATCTGCGACGATCTCACCTATCACCATTTGTATACCATTACTTATACTGCCTCACACGATTTATTTTGTATAATTGGCACAGTTGTCTTCGATAATACCCAACATTACCGTTGCCATTTTGTTCTGCTACTTTCGCCCCTCTGTTAGAAATCCAGAGGACTCTCTCCCGCATATTCCCACACAGTACTCTATCATTCCGGAGGACTTCAAACTATGCAACAACTCTGTCTACTCGGTACGTTATTTTTTCTTTTCTATGGCTCAGGTTCCGACCTCCCTTCATCTCTACAGCGGTACAACCCGAGCTCGAAGACAAGTACTTCTTCATGCTCCTCTACTCGACTACGGAACTGCTTCACGTTTCACTCCTCCTTTCCCAAGCTAGCCACCTCCACCTGTGATCTCCCTCTGTGGGTACTGCCTACTCTTGCCGTGTGGGATTGGGAAACTCCCGTCCGCTGGTCCCGTTAGTTTTTATCGACCTTTCCTCTTTTATTTCTGTTATGACAGGGGATTTCACTGCTGCTCTTTACCACTTTAGCGTGCATTAGGCGTTGTAAGGGCGATACGCCAACAGGCGTGTAACGCCCCGGTAATAGGCGTTGCGTTGCGTTGCACCTTTGGCTCACCTAACAGCGTGATCAATTGTGGCGTCACGTCAGATTCTGTTCGTCGTGCTTCCAGCCCAGAAGTTCTAGGAACTTGGGTTTTTTGCATTCGTGGTACTGTTCTGACCTTGCGACCTTTGATAAGGACGTAAGCGTTGCTGGTGCTTTGCGAGTCCCGCCTTCGACTAGCGGAGCGACTCCTATATCTACAACTCCAGTTAGTACAACTCCTGCCCCATTAGATTGGCGCAATGTTCCGAAGAGTTTTCCGAAAGCCCCTCTCGGACTATCGGGTAACCCAATAGACATAGAGAGACACATAGGAGGAACCCAATTTGGGTTCCTCTATGTCACGTTTTCGTCCCTCCCAGAACATTTCTTTTGAGTCGGTACCACCTCTGACTACGAGGAGACCTCCCTCTGCCACACCGATAAGCAATCTATGTGTCACCTTTGGGATTCGCTATGACTATCAATATGCTCACTGATTCCCAAATATACCGAAGCT
>NW_003200935.1:0-1024 GCF_000006405.1 Perkinsus marinus ATCC 50983 | reverse complement strand
TACAACACTCACTACACACTTATACACTATCAACTAACTCGATCTGTTGGTGACAATATGAAAATTCTGGGAAAGATTTCTGAGGAATTTGTATTGGTTTCTGTACACTTCTGCCTTGATTCATGCTTTAACTCCTATTCTTAGTGAGGAAAAATCTGAGATCAGCTGAGGAAACTCTAACACTGGATTTCGCATGCACTAGATGGGCTTCTGAGCTGTTGCGTTACAAATTTGCCAGTTATGAATTTCGAATGCGTTATGGTGGGATCGAACCGGATACCTCACGATGTGTAGATATCTGGACTATGTAGAGGGTGTATGGGAGAAGGAGAGGTCCCTGCATGATGCCTGTAAACTCCACTCTCACACTTGGCAGGACACTGATAGGATCCTTAGGGATCAGCTGGTAGGTTGCTTCGCTCCGCCTTTTTTCATTGCTGTTTTTAGTTGGTCATGCACAGTGCGTCTCTGACTAGTACTGAACGCCTCCTAGAGCTGCTTGATGCGAAACCTGAGCCCAAAACGGAGGCTGCTAAAACTCTATTGCGATTCTTAGAGGTCAGTGAAGGAATACGACGGAGAAATGGCGTTATGTTTGTCTCTTACTTTGACTTACGTTGCCGAGCCTGGAACCCGTAAGGGATTTGATCATCTTGTCGGTGTTAGATGGTCCATGTCACGTCGGAGGTGAAGTTATCCTGGTCTCAAGCGATACGTACAATAGGGGAGGCTCTTATGAAAAAGTACGCATATCTGACCTCTTTTGTATCTTACGTGGTCAACCTAAAGATACCTTGCCTTCAACACACTAGCTGAGGGAGTTGGCCTCATTAAGGAGCTGCTCACTTTGAAGGAAAACTTGGACCTGATACTTGCTGACACTTTCGTCGACCCCGACTTGGCGGTGTCCTTCCGAATCGCTGTGAAGGAAGCCTTTGAGGTGAGCAATTTTGTGGCGCGTGACAAGTATGCGTGTTTATTTTAGACCTTCATGAACAGCTGCGACCAAGTGAACAAATGTGCT
>NW_003201543.1:0-3818 GCF_000006405.1 Perkinsus marinus ATCC 50983 | reverse complement strand
GCTTGAAAATAGATCACGAGGAGTTAGTCTAACTCAGTTAGACGAGCTCATGGTAGGGGGCTCGGAGCTGGGAGCATTGGTGTTGTCGTAAGGTTGTGAACGATGCCCCTTTCCTTTACCTTGACCTTTTCCTTTACCACGGAAAGGGGCAGAGCTCCAATTAGAACCCTTTCCCTTAGCCTTGCCGAAACCCTTGCCTTTACCAGGGGAATAGTCTCGATTGTTGAGTACCGAGCCAATCTCCATGTCCAACCTTGGACGAAGATAAGTCTCTTCACCGAACAACTTCTCCATCGTTATTACTCCACTAGCGACCGCCATGGCACCGGTCCGTCGATACTTCGCCTCTGCCTGTATAACTGCCTGATACGGGTGGACCTCAAATGCAGCACAGACGTGAGCCAAATAAGAGAACAATGTACCGAAGTCTACCTCTTTACGGCCTCTATCAGAGAGTTGAAGAGTTACCGCATAGCGCACGAAGCACTCGCACCATTGACCAATATTACGGATCGGCTCCTTCTTGCCATCTGAGCGCCTCGGTTGTACCACCTCACCAGTGATTGTAGTGATCGTCTCGAGGTCATTGTCAAAAACATGGCTCGGGAACATGAACTCACCCAAATCATAGTAAGCAAACGGTTGATCGAGAACCTTCTTCACCACAATTGCCGGGGGCAGAGTATTAGGGAGAACCTTGAACGATGATTTCGCCTTCTGAGCCTCCGAGCACACCTTAGTGAGGTCCAGCGCTGGGGTTTTACGGACACGTTCGACTTGAGCATCACGTAGCTGAAGTATCTCCATCTGGGCGTTAGCATTCTTGATGGCAGCGCTGAGAACACCTCGGACGAGGGAAGCTGCCGATTCCGCTTCATTAGTGGTACCGGGAGAGACTTTCGCTGCTATCTTATTAACAGCAGTACCATCTGCCGCTGCAAAGAGCATGAGTGTGCTCAACCCAAATTCATTGACCGCCTTCTTGATAGCATCGAGGTGACGGACCGCAGCAGGTGAAGCTTGCGCGATGTTTGTGAGAACAGTATCGACCGCAGATGTTTCTTGATTGTTGGCTGGCATCGTGCGGGAGAACACAGGAACAACTTGGGCCTGATGGTAACAGAGTAACCAGATAGCCATCAGCATCTGAAGGGCTAGAGCCAGTTGACGCACGAAGTCCAGAAGGAGACATAACTTGCTGAATTATCGCGATGATAGTCAATATACCTCGACTTCACTACTCCCTTGAGTCTCATGATTCCAAGTATAATCGACATAGGCACGTTAGCTTGAAGCAACGTCTGCTTGGAGCACTCGTTACACGGGACATAATCCGAGCACAAGGCTAAACGGCACAAGCAAAGACCCTTAAGTGCTTCGGAGTCGAATTCCCATCGCTAGACTAACCACGCTACTAGCGTCACGCTAGCCTAGCGTCGCTGGGTTAAATTCGTGATCATTATCTGATGACTCCTGGGCAGCTAGCAACAACTAACAACCCTGACAGTGATGCCGTGACTGTGCATAGCGTGCACCGCATACGATGATGCTATCTTAGCTGCTATATGTTTTATGCTCCTGCATATTGAACAAGCTCATATAATGCGAGTGACACTTGCCGAGCGTTCCTCAACAAAGGTTGTGCTAGTCACACTCCAGGCATTAGCTATAACGACACCCGCGGTGCGGGCATTCACGTATGAGCGTTCCTTATTACACGACGTTTCTACAGTTTATGCATTACAGAGAATTACTATATTAGGCCTTCACGTACCCTGTATGCGTAAGATATGACAGAAGTGTGGTAAGCGCACACGCACGTGACACGTGCCACGTGTCCCGAACGCGTCCTCTTTCGTAAATAAAATCAACGAACGTGAAAATCGAACATTGGTCACATGAAAGCTGGACTCAGCATATTTACCACTACATTAATTCACAAACTTTAATTGGTGGATAAAACCAGTACGAGTCAAACTCATTATAACGTTTTATTTGCATGGATCGATCCCGAGCACACTGCTTACTAACTCACTAGCGAGCACGCTATCACAATGCTACTGAACCAGACATGAACATTGAAGACGTGACACAATTGTACATCCGCGAAATTTAGAACAAAAAAAATAATCACCCAACACACCATTCTATCCTAGATGAAAATCACTGCATGAGCTCTTGTTGACTCGATAAATAACGTGGAAAGACACTCACTCCTGTGTCTCACACAAAGCTTTTAGTAGCTCAAATGCTCTGTCGGGCGAACCCGGCGTCCCCAGCCCGGGGAACAGCCGATCGTAGGCTACTAGGTCCTGACTTTCTTTCACTGAGGACTGCCCATTCTAAGACGGGCGTCTGTTGTCAGTCCTTTCAATTATCACGAGCTATAACTCATAGAATGGGGCATAGAAATAATGTAATCAATGCCAGGAGTAGAGGCACAGAGGCTTGACCACATAGTGATCGCCGTCCATAACCCCTAGTCCGTTTAAGTAACCTAGTATCTCGCGTTCAGCGTACAGCTGTTGTCAAGGTTACTGAGGGCGTACAGCCCTACTCGAGCTCGCGTCCGCCATTATTACAACTGTGAGCACATGGGTGTGCCTTATTGCTAGCATCTCACTAGCTCTAGCATTGAACCACGCTGGACTACCGCAATTGTGGTTATTCTCGAGCGCACACGAGTGTATTTTGTGTACATAGGCTCTGCGTGGTAATTTCGCTCACGCCGATCCTCCTGCGTAGGATTGCTACCAAGAGTAATCACTCATGTAATCGGCGAAACAGTCACAGACATCAACATGATCCGAAGTGGAATCATCGCCCTGCTGGCCCAATGGATAAGGCGCCACCCTCCTAAGGTGGGAAATTCCGAGTTCGATCCTCGGGTAGGGTAGATAAGTTTAGTGAGAATCATTAGAGGACGACTCGATTGAGCTGGCTGTAAACGACACAGTGAGGAGTAAAATTTTGAATGAAAATAGGTCAAATGGAGGACTAGTCCAATTGTGTGTATGGGTGTGTAGCTTAGTGGTAGAGCGGCTGACTGCAGATCAGCAGGTCCTCGGTTCAAATCCGGGCGTGCCCTTTGAACCTTCGCAAAATTTCCATCAAGGAATTTTCGAGAGGTAGAGTAATCACTCATGTAATCGGCGAAACAGTCACAGACATCAACATGATCCGAAGTTGAATCATCGCCCTGCTGGCCCAATGGATAAGGCGCCACCCTCCTAAGGTGGAGATTCCGAGTTCGATCCTCGGGTAGGGTAGATAAGTTTAGTGAGAATCATTAGAGGACGACTCGATTGAGCTGGCTATAAACGACACAGTGAGGAGTGCAATTTTGAATGAAAATAGGTCAAATGGAGGACTAGTCGAATTGTGTGCATGGGTGTGTAGCTCGGTGGTAGAGCGGCTGACTGCAGATCAGCAGGTCCTCGGTTTAAGTCCGGGCGTGGCCTTTGAACCTACGCAAAATTTCCATTAAGGAATTTTCGAGAGGTAGAGTAATCACTCATGTAATCGGCGAAACAGTCACACACATCAACATGATCCGAAGTTGAATCATCGCCCTGCTGGCCCAATGGATAAGGCGTCACCCTCCTAAGGTGGAGACTCCGAGTTCGATCCTCGGGTAGGGTAGATAAGTTTAGTAAGAATCATTAGAGGACGACTCGATTGAGCTGGCTGTAAACGACGCAGTGAGGAGTGCAATTTTGAATGAAAATAGGTCAAATGGAGGACTAGTCAAAATGTGTGCATGGGTGTGTAGCTCAGTGGTAGAGCGGCTGACTGCAGATCAGCAGGTTCTCGGTTCA
>NW_003203468.1:0-2147 GCF_000006405.1 Perkinsus marinus ATCC 50983 | reverse complement strand
CCACCTTCTGCTAGGGAATTCCACACCTCTAGATGTAGACATACACCGTATACCGACTAATACCGTAAATAGGTTACTTCTTACAGCAGCAGCAAGACTGATAACACAACATCTTCATTTCGTACAACTGCGTATTAGCTGATTCAATCTGACGTAAGTATGAACCGTCAACACTGTAGTCTTGGACGGATACTTGAGTGCTAGCTACACTATTGAGAGTTCACTTTGACTACTTCAACTATACGTTAGTTCATAAGGTACTGATAACGTGTCACTCTCCGTGCTGTTCGCGCCAACGCGACCGTACATGTGCATGTACCGGCTCCTTTTTGATGAGTTACTCGATGTAACGAGTGATGATGGTGAGTGTACTCTCAATGGAGATATTGCATAAGGTTATTCTGAACTCGAGGAGCTGATTAAACTACGTTCCGTCAATAACATGCGACAAGAAGGCGATAGAAAGGGCAGCAGGATGAAGTGTGGTCCTGAAATGATTGCTCACAAGGATATGCAAGTACTCTCCGTCCTTAAAGATAGTTCATAAACACGACAAAGGATTACTTGTATTCATTATACTTGAAGTAGGATTAGAACCCGATACCTGCCGCTACCAAATGACAACGCAATACCATTAGACTATCCTATTTGATATGAATCTGTTCCGTAGATCTCGGCGGCAGCCTTAATATGAAAAATGTATTTTTTCACAGATAATCGATGCTTTACACAACAACTATGACAACAACCAACAACGATAGTAACAATTCCTCAATACGAAAAACGTTTCGCTCCGCTTACCCACTGAAACGTCAGAACATACCAAAGACAACAGTTATACAAGTTTAATGATACTTCGTCGTGTCAACCTCAATCGTATTCTGTAAACTCCACATGCTTCAGATATGCTCTTAGGGCAACTCTGATTCAGGAGGTATCGTATGGGGAAGGACCTTGCCAGGGTTGAGGATCCCACGAGGATCAAAGAGAGTCTTCATCTCCTTCATATACTCAACCGCAAGCACTGGTTTACTGTAGAATATCTTATCTTTCTTCAGAGTACCTAACGCGGAATATCAAACATAAACAGCAGCGGAGCGAAGCATCATCATCATGATAATGTTGAACACCCGAACAAATCATCTTCATCACCGACCTAATCCGTGTTCGCCAGCAATGCTTCCTCGCATATCTTTGGTGTACTCGTAAACCTCAGCGTCCAGCTCCTTGTGAATCGGGGTCTAGGGGGAGAAAAATGCCGAGAGCGGGGATCGAACCAGGGACCTCTTACTGAATAATTCATAGTTGGATCAGATACAACATTAAGATGGAGATTGCCGTCGCCAACATGTCCATAACCGACAACACGGCGAATCTGAAAACAACAAGATATTTACCGCGCGCCACGAAATTATCAGCCACTCACCTCTCCTCTACGATGGAACTCCCTCCGTACATGTCGAACCAAGTCGTCCATCGCACTCACTGGCAGAGACACATCATATCTGAAGGCAGATACTTTCCTGTATGGCAATCTCCGAAATCTCCATACTAAAGCACGACCATACGAATCCTCACTTTAAGGAGGAGGAGCACCCGGAATCATAATAAGTATACAAGTTATCGGAAAAAGGAAGAGTACATAATACGAGTAGTGCAAACATGTAATGAAGCCGCTATCAGAGACATAGAGGAAATAGTGAGAATACATCTTGAGTAATACCAATGACGAAATGGAATTACCAGATTTCATGGAAATTTTCTCCCATCACAGTATGGAGAACCAATATTAACGACATAATGGAGAGCCACAATATGGATAGCAATAACCCCGAATACTACGGACAACCACCGAAAAAACTCTGGTGATTCTAGGAAATTTTAAAGCATATAATGGAACTTGCCACATATCGATGTAATAAGATCAAGTTCTTACTTATGAAGAACACCTTCCCTGTTCAATGCCACTGGTATGTTCTCACGAATCTTCCACAAATCCTGAAGTGAGTGGGATAATCGATCACGTAATCGATTTGACTCACCCTCTCCTGCTTGGTATCACGAGAGAGCATTCCTTCGACCGGCACACCACCACGAGACTCCGCTTCTTCAACGAAATTATGAATCTTCAATTCGATGTTACGAGC
>NW_003199986.1:0-2873 GCF_000006405.1 Perkinsus marinus ATCC 50983 | reverse complement strand
GGACCGACAACGACCCACATTTGTGGGTCGCTATCGTCTAGTGGTTAGGACGTCACATTGTGGCCGTGACAACCCCGGTTCAAATCTGGGTAGTGACTTTGACATGTATCAAATTGTACGCTTCTTGAAGAGGTTTAGCGATAGGTGATCCATGTGGACCGACAACGGTCCGCATTTTTGAGTCGCTATCGTCTAGTGGTTAGGACGTCACGTTGTGGCCGTGACAACCCCGGTTCAAATCCGGGTAGTGACTTTGACATGTATCAAATTGTACGCTTCTTGAAGAGGTTTAGCGATAGGTGATCCATGTTGACCGACAACGGCCCACATTTTTGAGTCGCTATCGTCTAGTGGTTAGGACGTCACGTTGTGGCCGTGACAACCCCGGTTCAAATCCGGGTAGTGACTTTGACATGTATCAAATTGTACGCTTCTTGAAGAGGTTTAGCGATAGGTGATCCATGTGGACCGACAACGGCCCACATTTTTGAGTCGCTATCGTCTAGTGGTTAGGACGTCACGTTGTGACCGTGACAACCCCGGTTCAGATTCGGGTAGTGACTTTGGTATGTATCAAATTGTACGCTTCTTGAAGAGATTTGGCGATAGGTGATCCATGTGGACCGACAACGGCCCACATTTTTGGGTCGCTATCGTCTAGTGGTTAGGACGTCACGTTGTGGCCGTGACAACCCCAGATCAAATCCGGGTAGTGACTTTGACATGTATGTAGAGGGACAGAGTCCCTGGGACAGCAGTACACAAAGACTTAGCGCGGTAGATCCGCGCTGAGCTAGTATAGCCTGGGGTTAGGATAGAGAGTTAAGATCATATTTTTCCTTTACTATTCTCAAAGTCTTATGGTTGGTAATACTGAGTCTACGGTTAGGGGAGCTGGGGAGCCTCAAACCACCAACATGGCGCTCCACGATGGGTCTGACCCAGCCCCCGCCGGCCAGACGGCTACCAACGAAGGTTCGACTATTAAAGATGATCTTCGCAAGCAACGTACTGGTCTTCGTCGACAGCTTGGCCGTCTGAAAGGTCAGCTCCTGAAGATCCGGTCTGATATCGATAACCTCGTGGCGGTTGATACTCCTTCTGATGATGAGGCCTATGTAGAGTTACTTAGAAGGGAAAAAGAGTCTGAAGACCGCATTGAGGCATTTGAAGTTGATTTGGGTACGGTCCAGCAGCGGTATGATGAGTTATTTCTCACCAATCGACCAAGTATCTTAGCTGTCAACAAGGACGATGATGTGAAGTCGGATGTTATGTCCTACGGATCTATTAAGGTGGATCCTCGTCGTTTGGCTCTTGGTCCTGCTACTGTATCACCGTTATCTTCTACGGATATTAATACCCCCAAGAAGAGGCTTTCTTCTGAGACTCTGGGAAAGATGAAGTTTCCCTCTCTGACGGATCCATATCGTCTACGAGCCCATTTATCTGCCTTCATGCGGATGACTTCAGAAGCTGGTGGTGGTGTTTACTCAACTGGCCCCGATGGTGAGAGACTTGTGCCTCATTCGGAGTTGGAATGCTCGCTCACAGTTGCCCTTTTGAGCACCTTGAAGGATAAGAGCATGAATGAGGCCGCTACAGATAAAGCCAATGATTACCTATATAAGTGGCAGCCTCTAATTGACTACCTCTACCGGCGGTATGCCCGGAGGCCCGTGCTGAAATCTGAGTATCAGCGTCGCTTGAAGATGCTCAGCTTTGATGGAATTGTCAGTTGTGAGGACTTCATCAGTAAGGTTGAAGGTATTCATCATATATATGATGTGGTATTTCCCGGTGATAACAGTGAGCTCCGATTCATGACGAGGACAGTGGTATCTAAGCTTCCCCCTGACATCGCCAAGCAAGTACTTGAGCGGGTCCGAACAACGCATGCTACGATGAGCGGTTCTGGAATAGTGGCAAGTGATGTCACCGACGAGGGCCAGGGTGTGATTTTTGCAAGTGTTAATTTCCATTCCTGAAACTTCCGAAGGAAATTTCGGAAAAATTTCCACGACCCTTGAATTTCCAGGAAATCTAACAAAAATGGCTATTTACTGATCTCTACTCACGTTTCGTTTATAAAAAAGCTCGTTCTGCATTAAGAATAGCTCTCCGCATAGATAGAGTATCGTAGTGATGCTCAGAACTGGTTGTTGTGCGTAAAAGCCCCAACGGCTGGAATCGATCATCAAGGCGAGCGATTACAAGTCTTCGCATGGCGATTCATGGCAATTCACCTCGCTCCGTCGAGCGCATCTATTTTCTCACTCGCCTGTAACGCTCGGAGATGCAACTGCACAGTAATTCATACCATGGTAAGTAATAAGGAGATATACTTTTGATCCCAAGCATTTCCATGTCGAGTTCATCATCCACTGGACCGCCACGTTCGTCGTGCGTCATGAGGTGCCACTTGAAACAACTTGAAGCAAGGTGAACTTGAACTTGAACTAAGTTCAAGTCTTGAAGTTCAACTTGGGGTTACAGTAACCTAGTTACTTGGCAAGTAATACTTGCTTCTGTACTACAGCACCTGTACTACAGCGGTGGGAGGCCAAGCTCAGCCCGAGTTTTCACCAGGTAATGTGGTCGGGGGTCGAAGACAGAGCTTCTCCTACGCGACGAAAGTGCCATTAAGAGATAGGCAATATAACAGGAAAGCCTTCAAAGGCATGGATAAACCAGATTTCTTCGAGAAACTGAACAGAATTCGACCACCCAAAAACAAAGTCTTTCAAGAGCGAAAACCTGTCTCTCACAAGCTGCTTTGACGGATCGTCAGTCGTGATCGTGATTGACGCACCTACATCCCTTTTCGAGTCATCATTGGGCTCCCGAGCTGAACGCGACACGCAATCGACAAT
>NW_003199310.1:0-1690 GCF_000006405.1 Perkinsus marinus ATCC 50983 | reverse complement strand
AGCTCTTCATGGCGCCCACTTGCGCATCGCTAGCAATACCCGTGGTGCGAACTCGGCTGCTATGGCAGATGGCAACTCCTCTCAGACTGTTGCCTCTACTGGTTCTAGTGCTGCCGTCTCAACGAGTAGCTCTCTGGCAGACTCTGGCGGCTTTGGTCTTGACGCTCTGACTTATCCTTTTTGGCTTCAGAAGCAGTCAAGTAAGAGTCTCGTTGAAGCATTGGCTGACGATATTTTGAAGCCGCCGGAGAGTTTCTAATCCTCTAAGCTAGGAATGATGGATATCAGTGGCGAACTCCAGGGATTCGATTTCAGTCAGAACTTCGGTGATTATTGAGTTGTATTCTCTCTCACTCTACTCTGTGGCTGAGGAGTCTTATGCAGATATGAGCTCGATTTCTATCGTCTCTCCAAGTAGTAGATAGCTCCTCGTTGTTGTAACTGACAGCGTTGGTTGTCGCTCTATCGCTTTTGTCCTAGAGGTTGTAGTAGTTGTAATATTAGTAAACACACGAGTCGTGGTTCAGCCTCAACATTGTACGTCTCTGACTTCTTTGCACTTGTGTGTATTCTGCCATCCTTATATTCAGTTGATTGTCGTTATCACTGTATCATCATTATGTTATCTTTTTCCGTCGCCTCGACACATTCTCCGACCGTGGTGTTGTTAGTGCTAGCTCTTCTTACCATGGAAGTGTGCACGGAGGAATCGTGACCAATAACTTCTTCTTTTTCTTCTGCTTCTGTGCACTCTGCAGCACTCAGCATCCCTGTCGACTTACCAACACTTTCCCATCAGTATCGCTGCGCTCAGTGTTTTTCCTAAGGATTCGTCTTCCTAATGATAGGCTTTAGATTCAATGTCTGTGTTCACCCCACAGAGCATCGACTTGGCGCTTACCCGTGATTTGGATGCACTGTTCGCTCCGCCGACTTTTCCCGTTGAGAGCGAGAGAATAGAATACGATACGAGCTCTCTCGGTCGCTCACATGGGAGACCAAGCCGAAGACCACAAGTGAGTTTAGAGGCAGTCCAGAAACCAGTGCGCCTTGGCAATAGCGGTCGTCGTATGGTTCGATCGGCTATAGCAAAGGCTCTGGTCGCGAAGCCAGAGTTGAGGGACAAGTGTCGGAAAGTAGCCACGGTAAGCTGCTATTATCTTCGCTGATTCACTAGGGTTGCTGATGCGAGTTCAGGTTAAAAGTGCAACGGTCAAACAGCTGCTGAAAATTTGTGAAATTGCTGGTGTTAGGGATGTGGCTGAAGAGGCTCTCATAACAATGGACCCAACTATCGATGTAGCAGATCCGCAGTTGTGGGAGTCCTCCACTGAAGAAGAACTCGATAATAAGAAAACTCTCCCAGAGCGGGAGCCATCGTTAACGGTGAGAGTCAATTCTCATAGGATAATCGATTTGATGGTCCCCTTTCAGACTCCTCGGAACGGATTTTCCGATTCGTGGTTCGTGAGGAGTAGTTCTGGTGAAGGCTTGAGGAATCAAAGAACTAAAAGCATGCCAACGACGCGATCCTTGCCAGCGGCGATGTCCTCGGGAAACTCCACTTCTGCTGAGAGAACTTCATCAGTGACGGAGTTGAGTATATTCGACAATCCTGTCCTGCACTTCAAGCTGAAACCATTATTGGTCTCTTCAGTGGAGAGCTCCAGTAGCAGTTCTACGAAAGCCA
>NW_003213972.1:0-1016 GCF_000006405.1 Perkinsus marinus ATCC 50983 | reverse complement strand
ACGATGTTGCTGGACCCTGTGACTTGTCTTCGGCACCTCCAATGTGTGCCATGGCACTTTTCTCTCGATTGGACGATATGCCCCCGCAATATTCCACTTTTGATGAATACGACCCCTTCTTGGAGGAGTGCCCTCCTTTCGACCCAACCCTAGTTTTTGCAGGTGACCACTCACTTATAGAGGCTATTAAAAAAATCGGACGAGCATGAGCTAATACAAACTATTCACGACTATGAGGTGTCCCTCACAGAATTTCTGGGCTGAGTTTTGCTCTGGAAACCCTGTTTCTAATAGATAGTTTCGCCAGGCTATCCTGCCAATGATTCTGCTCATCAATCTGATCCTTTTGATAACTCCCAGCAGTTCGCATGGTTCAGAATATCAAAGAAACCTCAATGGGCTCTCTACTATCCCCGAAATGTCGGGAGCGGAACCTGGGCTGCCTGTGAGATTGGAGAGACTTCTTTCCGTACTAAACATTATAATGTCTGTTTTAGGATATCAACGTTAAGTTAGGGCTACGCCTGAGATTGTATGACTTGTTACTATGCCTTCACATGTAGTTCCATTATCCTCCTGCGGCCAACTACGACCTCTGGCGCGATACGCAACTCCACAGACTCCGCGAGCAGCAGCAGAGAGTGACTAGAAATATCAAGTCACAAGCTGCACAGATAAGGCTCTTTCCAAGAATGCAAGAGTATTCCGAGTGAGCCCATGTCAAAATCGTGCCATGGGCCCCATGGCACGGGGCTCATGTTGTGTCGCGCAGCATCTCATCTCTGCTCAGTATTACAAAGTTGGCATTGAGCGATAATGATCTTTGGAGTGCGCTGGTCGCCGTATCCAGAGATCGCGGATCTGGCAGTGAGACGAGAATGATCCTGGGCCAAGGTAACCACGCTCGAGGAAAAGTCTCCATGAGAGGCTCTTCAAAACCGTACCTAGCGTTCAAATGATCGTGATAGTTGTCACGGACTTCGCCATGCGTCATGAGATAGACTCGTCTGACCTGT
>NW_003202213.1:0-932 GCF_000006405.1 Perkinsus marinus ATCC 50983 | reverse complement strand
ATGAACCGCAGTTCGGCCGTCCACTCAACCCAAGTGTCGCAGCATTGAGACACGTCACATAGTCAATGCACGGCATGATGCCACCTACTCCCCCCCACAGCGGAAGGTCCCGTCCAGACCACCAGACACCAAGAACCGACTAGGAGCTTCATATCCGCTCTCAAGTGACACCGACTGAACCTGAGTCACCACAGCAGCACTCCCAAGCGAGAATGCCGCGGACGGCGCTTCCTGCCGAGTCCTCATGGCCTTCTAAGGTCCTCAGGAACTTCTTTTCCCACACGTCGAACAACTTCACCGATGAATCCATCGAGGCAACAGCGATGACCTGCGAGCGCCGCCTGTTCTGATAACGATTCCTATCAGATGTCACCTTTCCACTAATGTCCCAATCAGCTTCGTTGGCCGGCATATTTCCAGTGTCTATTTGCAGGACCTCAGCAACCATACGCAAGTCCCAAACCTTCACGACGCCGTCTGCATCAGCTGATGCCAAGTACATACCCTACCAAAAACGACATCATCGAACGACATTCAACAGTGCGTGCCAATTTGATATGCAAATTTCAAGCTGTGGTGGATATAGATGGAAGTTCTACAGTTGTCTCGACGTCGGCGTCCGTAGACCTTCCGATCTTCGAGATAATATGGCTACTCTATTGTGTGTATACCAGGGCCGTCTGTGTCACAGTGGAGGTCGTCGGTACGCGACGGTCATATACTCCCGGTTCACTGCGTACGATATTTCTCCTTCAATCAATTCAACATGAGACCCCATATCTCGTCGAGTAAGCAGTCACAAGTTGTGATAGCAAGATGGCATTGGAGGGCCTGAGGCTTCTGATGGGCGTTTCAGTTTATGTTTTGCGCTCCGATTTCATACTGATACAAAATCCGTCCGGGTCTGAAATTTCGTCGAGTGAGTATTACGA
>NW_003207226.1:0-882 GCF_000006405.1 Perkinsus marinus ATCC 50983 | reverse complement strand
GTCTGAGAGTTTCGATGTAAACATCGGAAGCCGGAAATGGATCTATTGGGGGGTCGATGCACCAGATGCCAGTAAGATGCTCGTAGTAGTATGGGAACTGAGATGAACGCCGCTCGGACTAGCGTGACAGAAGTCCGCACACCTTCCCAGCTGTCAACCGCTGCCAGAATTGGGCGAATGACCACCTGGAGGCTTTCACATTATCCCTATGTTTCCGACCCTGCATGTGTTGAGCCCACTGATACCAATCACTCAGCTGGGCATCACAGAGCTTGCAGACCTGAGTAACACCATATACACTGCAGAAGACCAATGCACAACTTCGACGGAAACTCCGTCACTTTGAAAAGTCTCGAAATCAATCGACTGCTTTCGATTGTGCTAGTTTGACAATACTCTCAATGATATCAGAAACATGAATACTTCCATGCCCTTGGATCGACGTAGCAACTTACTGTATCCCATCCATCATCCATAGCGGGCGCCTCTCCCCAAACTGTCCCTGAACGCTCAGCAAGCGGCGGTATAACCGACATGGACGTGAGCGTCACACAGTCTACCAAGAGAAAGAGCAATAGATGATAAGACGGCTGTCAATGACAAACAAATCCTCAATGAAATTCGTACTACGAATGCTCGAAGTCTTTGGAGGCGTTGGTATCATGGATTTCTCAATTACAGGGAATCTCCACAACGGAAAAGATGATATCGAGTTACCAGGATAGAACTGCTGGTGACACTGCTCCATGAACTCCCTGTAGCCCGTATACTGCGGATCATTACGCCAAGATAATGCTTGTGAAGCTGACTCGAGACGAGAAGTGGAGCCGGCCCGATGGAGGGGTAGAGATATTACTACTGGTATGGATAGGAGCTGAAAGG
>NW_003203425.1:0-1060 GCF_000006405.1 Perkinsus marinus ATCC 50983 | reverse complement strand
TCTTGCTAAGAACTGCGCCAAGTATGCTCCTGATGCTACTCTGTGTATCGTCACCAACCCCGTGAATTCCATCGTCCCTGCCTGCGCTGAGGTCTATAAGCAAGCCGGTGTGTTCAACCCTAAGAAGCTTCTCGGTGTTTCTCTTTTGGATACAATCAGGGCTGAGACCTTCGTTGCCAAGGAGTTGAAGACTGATGTGAACAAGGTGACTATCCCCGTTATTGGTGGTCATGCTGGTGTGACTATCATGCCTTGGTTCTCTCATGCTACTCCCAAGGTTGACTTCGACGAGTCCACTCTCACTGCTTTGGATAACCATGTTCAGGGTGCCGGTACTGATGTTGTCAACGCTAAGGCTGGTGCTGGATCTGCCACCCTTGCCATGGCCTATGCAGCCGCCGAGTTCGTCGAGGTTGTCATTCGTGGCATGCACGGTGAACAAGCTAGCGCTTCCACTTTCTTCAACGAGCCTTACGGTGATGTTCAATACTTCTCTTACTTGTGCGACTTCGGACCTGAAGGCGTCTCCAAGATTCATCCCATTGAGGGCTTGAGCGAACACGAGGCCGGCAGGCTCCAGGAAGTCATCACTAAGCTGAAGGTTGATGTTCAGAGGGGCATTGACTTTGCCAACAAGCAGGAGTAAGTTAATCTCCTACAGCTAACTTATTGAGGGATGTACTTCCCTCGAATAACCGTCTGCATTTTTCTCTACAGCTATCCTTCGTTTAATTGTGGTAATTCTTTTACCTGATGTTCTTCGCGATGTTGTCGTGTTATCGAGTTACGGATAATTGACGACCGCTTTGACCGAATCTCAAGTGCCACTGGAAGCTACTTGTAGTAGTTGCCTGTCTGAACAAATAGTCTCACCACACTTAGTGGGCCACCAAAACCGATAACGGAATGGGACTCGTAATTTTATAGAACCACAATAACGATATCGTCGCCCTCAAGCTAAAGTCTCCAATGTTACATGACAATACTTGCTGTGTATCATTGGTTTTGCTGCCATTAGACATACGTGATTTATAGATTAGCTTCAATCACTGAGCCCTGT
>NW_003215429.1:0-999 GCF_000006405.1 Perkinsus marinus ATCC 50983 | reverse complement strand
TCAGCCAGTGATGCTGACGACTGAGAGTAGGAAACACCACTAACATCTGCCAAACAACTGCTCAACACGACCAGGTCTGTGAATGAGTAGCAGAAGACAGGAGCGAGCAGCAATCCTACAATCAGCATATGCAACGGCGGCATCCGCTTCCTTTCTCAACGATTTCAGGCACTATTTAACCCTCTTCTCAAAGTTCTTTTCACCTTTCCCTCACGGTACTTTTGTGCTATCGGTCTCGAGTATATATTTTGCTTTGGATGAAATTTACCACCCGTTTACGCTCCAATCCCAAGGAACGCGACTCGTTAGAACGCAGACCGTACGTGACAAACGGCGAACGACTCACGGGATTCTCACCCTCTATGACGCTCTTTTCCAAGAGACTTTCGTCCGCGATGCCACTGGTACTGCCTTCAAGCCACATTTCAGAACCACAAGTGATTCCGATTTGGCACTGAGCTGATCCCTGTTCATTCGCCATTACTAAGGGAATCCTAGTTAGTTTCTTTTCCTCCGCTTACTTATATGCTTAAATTCAGCGGGTAATCTCACACACATCAGGCCTTCTAATGATGACATATTGCCATGGTGCAAACCGACAAGCGTGTTATGATATATAATAATCTCGCGACCAGACTGAACGCGTGATTCAAACACTTCTCTGCATTTATCAATAGATTTGACGTAATGCGTTGAAGAGAAGAATCGCGTGATCAAGGAACACGTGATATCACCACAACACAGTCGAGTTTGCGAGTACCTCTAGAGATACTCACAGGCGCAAGCCTCCTTTCGGAGGGGCTACAATACGAGATTATAGCCTTGCAAATTAATACGCCTGCCTTCACAAGCGCACATAACGAACCACCTCCGAAGAGTTAGTTCAAGCGGGATACAAAGCATTGAGTTGCGTTAACAACAAAATGTTTGTATCGGGAAGAAGAGCGACACTGATATGTATGTACAAAGAGGAAAGATCCCCTTTGTGCAGTATGCGTG
>NW_003202653.1:0-1186 GCF_000006405.1 Perkinsus marinus ATCC 50983 | reverse complement strand
ATCATAGTGCCACACCTTTCGAGGATCACCCAGCGAACCATTGGGCATTTCCGAATTACAGGCCTTACCCTGCACATACCCAGCCCCTTGCTCTGTAGTTGCCTTAGACCCACCACCAGAACCAACGGGGTTGAAGGAAAAGGTCGGACTCTCCTGCCCGTACAAAGGCATACCATAATCAGAGGTAGCATTCGGCGCCACAGGAAGACCTTGGTCATGACTGCTACGACCTACATCACGACCAATAGGCTCTCCATTACCATTCAAGCTAAAGGCAGAGCCAATACGTTTTCTCAACGTAACATGCCTATCATAAGGACTCCTCAAGTCGTTATTACTACCAATAACCTGTTGAGCTCCTACACGATCAGGACTAAAATCAAAAGCTTGAGCACCCTGCACCGTCTTCACAGTAGGCCTTCCCATATTCGTTAATTTGAGATCAATAGCCTCAAGACGACGATCTAGCCTAGAAGTCACTTCATTGTGTTGACGGTCACGATCGTCCAAGCAAATCTTCACAGCATTAAAGTTATCATTAGTAGCAGTCCTCAACTCCTCTATAGAGTTATAAACCTTCTCGTCTAACGCACCCACCGAGGTAGATAATTCTTTACGTAGGCAGGCATCAGCCTGCCTACGCATCCATTTTCAGGCTGAAAATGGATGTTGAGACTCAACATCGATAGACTCCTTATGCTTATCAATCACGTTTATCAGAGTCGAGTGAGCAGCACTGTTTTCTTGCCGCATCCTCTGAAATTCAGAGGCCAAGAATTCAGTAAACTGGCCACCTTCCTCCTCAGAACCAACAATACTCTCAACAGCTTTGTTAGCAGAATCATAATCAAAGCCCGATGAGACCAGACCCTTAGAGGAGAGACCACCCTCTTTACCAGTACTACCCGCATCCTCCGGCAAATCACCATCTAAAGGTGGTGATTCCTTTGGTGCATCATCATCTTCTTCTCGAGGCTCATTAAGGACATCATAAGAAGCCTGCAATCCCGTGGACATAGCTTGAGGCTCTTCTACATACGGGGTTCCAAATACTTTGCGATACACGTTCAAGAAAAGGCCCTTCTCTACTGAGTTTAATACACATTTATCATTCTCATAGACATAAGCAGCCATGTCTTGAATAGATCCACCCGGATTAGGATATTCCGTATCGTAACAATAGCTT
>NW_003205262.1:0-1696 GCF_000006405.1 Perkinsus marinus ATCC 50983 | reverse complement strand
AAATACCCCCGTAACATTCGCGGACTTTTCGATGGCTGAGTTGACAAGCTCGATGTGAAACGGAATCAGGGCATCATTTCCTGCCTTGTTTGCCTCTCGTGCGGGCAATTCCGATAGTACAAAGACCATGAACTATGCAGAAATTAGTAGATACTGTATACGGCATCTCAGGCGATATGTACGAAAAATGTTATGCTGCATATATGTCAATGCAATGCGCGTCAATCTTGCCCATGTGCACAGTCCCGCAAGTGGATGAGCGAGTGAGTCGTATGTGACGCTCCTGTACTAGGCTTCCGACTCGCTCGTCCCTGTTGTCGGAAAAATCCCGCTATGTAACACACTATGTCATAATGTCTTAGCACAGTCAAGTACAGACTGTTCTTCTCCGCATTGTGTACTTTCCATTTTCAGCCTGAACGATGTTGCTGGACCCTGTGACTTGTCTTCGGCACCTCCCATGTGTGCCATGGCACTATTCTCTCGATTGGACGATATGCCCCCGCAATATTCCACTTTCGATGAATACGACCCCTTCTTGGAGGAGTGCCCTCCTTTCGACCCAAGCCTAGTTTTTGCAGGTGACCACTCACTTATAGAGGCTATCAAAAGAATCGGACGAGCATGAGCTAATACGAACTATTCACGACTATGAGGTGTCCCTCACAGAATTTCTGGGCTGAGTTTTGCTCTGGAAATCCTGTCTCTAATAGATAGTTTCGCCAGGCTATCCTGCCAATGATTCTGTTCATTAATCTGATCCTTTTGATGACTCCCAGCAGTTCGCATGGTTCAGAATATCGAATGAACCTCAATAGGATGTCTACTATCCCCGAAATGTCGGGAGCGGAACCTGGGCTGCCTGTGAGATTAGAGAGAGTTCTTTCCGTACTAAACATTATAATGTCTGTTTAGGATATCAATAACGGTTATTTTCTCGATTGCCTCAATGATCGATTTTGCTTTCACGCAAAGACAGCACGCTTCGGACCCTCGGTGTGGATTTCAAGATGGGGATGAGGGTACCAAAGCTGTGCTGTCGATGTCCTGTAGTTTGGGGTTGGCGATGCACACTGAACGGCGATTATAGAACTTGGCAACGATCGTACCCGAGTTGATCAGACTGAGGATGAGCAAACTGGTCACTTGCGCTGGATGGTCAGTGGAGACCATAATGCACCGCGCTCGGCCATTTTATGGCGAGCGAGAAATACACTGATTCAGGGAAATCCGCTTTGTGGTCCCAGCCTGGCACTGCCAGGAACTCTCCTGACCTACCGTTCCGACTTTTATGATAAAAGTTTTATCATTCCCAGTTACGTTTTTACCTCTCCGGAAAGCTTGGGGAAAGTCCTTGCGCTTATCAACCATCGTGTTCGGCAGGGTCTGCCGCATCTAGAGCAGGAAATTCCCTCAAGATAACTGAGCTCAGTCCCGTAAAGATCTTTCTCGCTTCAGAGACTATTCGATGGATCACTGTATTGCAACGTTTGCAATCGAAGACAGAGAGATTTGTATATCAGCTCGACACGAAGAGCGATATACGAATGTTTCTGCGAAGTGCGAAAGGAGGTGATCTCTTCATGTTTCCTATGTTGCACAAATTGCTCCAAATTGCCTATATAGCAGTGCAAATTGCAGCAAATTGCAGCAACATTGCAAGATCACTTTGAAAACGCCAAAAGAGAACACCCTG
>NW_003203349.1:0-1302 GCF_000006405.1 Perkinsus marinus ATCC 50983 | reverse complement strand
CTCACTGACGATTCGATCATATTGCTAGACGCTAAGGATCTCAGTAAGGAACTACACGAGGCCAGTCTATCGAAGACAATGTTGCGTGTTGTGGTTTGCAACGCACAACATTGTCTGCGATCCTCTGTCACAACTGGTGCATGCTGAGAGAGGTCTCAAGTTTTATGTCGACCAATTGAAGATGCAGGTTGTCAGGTAAGTCTTGTCCCGATTCACGTGCGCGTCACATGCTTATCTACGGGTACTCAAAACATGATGACTTCTTCCAGTACTCTTCGGCTAGCTTGATTCTCCAGCGAAAGGCATATGGGATGCAAACACCGGTCCGGTCACAGCTTCCCACCCAAAACTCGTCAACTCAACTCGTCCCACCCTGCCGACTTTACCGGTGTCCATCGGACCGCCAGTGCCAGTTTTCCACCCTCACACAGCTAGCCTAGCTGAGCTAGGGATTGCCCGCCAAGTTGCAGACAATCAGAAACAACCGGGTGCTGGAGGGCGAGAAAATTGACCCAGCACGCTCACCGTGAAAAAAAGATCGGTCCATTCACTCGTTGATGATAAAGTAAGTGTCAGTGAACCTCACAATAAAGTTAAGACCGGCAGCGACAACAACAAACATCACAATAAAGTTAAGACCGGCAACAACAACAACAACAACAACAACAACAACAACATCATCATCATCATCATCATCATCATCATCATCATCATCATCATCAAAGTAAATACATAGGCTAGAGAATAGCACAGAGTAACTAGGCTCAGAGTAACTAGCTTCGCGGGCGAGGGCCTCACGGACCAGTGTTTGCACCACTCTACACTCCACAAACTTCGTGTAGGGTAACACGCAAGTTGCATGATGCAACATGAAAAGTCCTTTGTGTAATGACACGATGTGGTTGGTGTATTAATTCAAGTTAGTTGAGTTGAGTGTTTATTTTTACGACAGGTCGCCCCTTCTCATAAGAAACCCAACGAGAGCGCCTTGCGCAACATCGTGTTTGTGCTGGATAATCCAACCTGGATCTCGACGGCTACTGGATCGTGCTGATTCAGCAGGGCTTGTCCTTTCTCAAGGGCATTTCTAACAGGCTCGGGTGAGCGACTGTTGGACACTATAAGTGCTATTCCGTTGTATACCTTCTGCGTCTTACCAGTGTTGTTATTGATGTCTTTGAGTTACTGAGTATTGTGCACGTGGGTATAATGAACGCTTGTAATGGACTATACAGCTACATCATAAAACCATGCCGTTAATAGGGTTGTGATTCGACTCGGAAACGAACCCAAGCTCAGTCC
>NW_003212383.1:0-1011 GCF_000006405.1 Perkinsus marinus ATCC 50983 | reverse complement strand
ACGTTTGTTCTTCTGTTTGGTCACCTTGGCCCTTCTACGGTCCATGAACCTCTCCCGAGCCTTCACGACCAAGGAGTTGGCCGAAATCTGACAGGCCACCGATGCTGCCCATGATGATGACCAGGACTATGCTACCATCTTAGCAGCTCTTCCTAGGCGCTTCTTCTCGAGCTTCTGCTCCTTCACACGGCGCTGTCGGGCAGCCAACGCCTTCAAATTCCGGTCCCTGCGTTTGATAACGGCCTCGGCAACCTGACCAAGGCAAAGTTTAGCATTCCCATCCCTCTTGAAGCGGCGAGAATAGTCCCAGCAGAACTTTCAGGTGGGCAGCAAAAGAGCCTCTGTGGAATCTTTGAAGTGACTCAGCTCAAGGCCAGAGCCCCTCGAGATGAATTTTTCGACTCTGGAAAAAAGCCCGAAATCACCAGTATATTACCTTGATACTCTCTCCCTCATTCTTGGGTCGCAACACTGGCTTATAGAGGTCGTTATCCGTCTTCTTGACGGCTACCTTGGGCTGCTTAGATTTACCCATACTTTCAGACGGCGCGACGAATCGATCAACAGGGCGCAGCACTCATTTTGTACGCGTGCACACTCGTGAGTCGTGACTCGGAGTCAATCGTATGCGTCTGACGCGTCGCCCCTTGCTCATCTTGCTCATTAACATGAGCTTACTGAGCTGTGTTGGTGAGCATGCTCCTAGACTAGCGTCGAATACGAGATCTTGAGGTTGCATAACGTACCAGTGCAATCGTATATTACGGTTGCATAGACCTGTTACGATAGATTATAGCTATATAGACCTGTTATGTACAGTACATTGTACCAAGGAGTACCGCAGTAATGGCCATCTCCATGACAGTTTTGCTATGCACCCTACCTCAGTTGATTGTTGTACGACCCTCTGTCTCTGAGAAATGACTAGTCCCAGTCCCCGCCTCTTGAAGATGTTCTTTGGCATAGCGCTGAAGGGTGGGGAGTCGCAGACCATGGACGAGGTCAACGCCG
>NW_003205916.1:0-1298 GCF_000006405.1 Perkinsus marinus ATCC 50983 | reverse complement strand
TATACACCAACTACGAAGCTTTGCGTCAACTACTGTCTCTTAATTGCGCAGCATATATGAACAGAAGGCGATCAAGGGTATCGGCTACCCGAAGTATCATTTGACGCTCCTATCACGATTTCGAGAAGATCCGACCACAAATCAAAGTTTACGTGTCACGTACTATATGAATCGGAATAGTAGGTCGAAAGTATCGTGGAGGACTCAGTTTGTATTGTGCGTTACAAAATCAACGTAGATGGATCATTCTGACCAACGCCGCAGCAGGCGGATTCTCTCGCAGAATGTACTGCGAGTGAAAGCGAGCCGATGAGTCCCGATGGATCCGTCATCGCCATGAAATATTTGTACGCAGACACAAAAAAGCTCAGCACAAGACGGCAACGACTGTTAACGAACCCGACGATCCTGTGTCCTGACACAGTCATCTTCGTTGAGTGGACAGAGCTTGGCAAGTCTAAGATCGAAGTTATGAGTGGTCCTGCGACTGAGTTGAATGACTTATCAATGCATACCGTGAGTCAAGGCAACCGTTGTGCTGTCACGGTCTGTGCCGGGAAGTCAGTCTAACAGGAATCCCGTGTTCATCTTGTTCTCCCGTGAATGGTTAATGAACATCGCTCGCGTTTCCTGTGATCAGGCCAGTTAGTTTGAATCCCAAGATGTGACACCTCGACTTGAATACATGCTGTGGACTGCAGGCCATAGTTCGTCATGGATTCGCCATAAGCTAAGGGGCTCGAAACAACGAAAATCCCCAGCTTCCGTCCACGACCTTGCGTGGCAATTGGGAGAAGATCTTTCGTCGCGAATCGATCAGCTGGAGAGGAGTCACCACCACCAGGCGACCCTCTAGGGGGGACGGGCGGGTGAGAAACATCTCCCAGGCACCGAGCACCACAGTGCTGGACACCAACCCTCTGCGCTGAATACGACGGGTACGTGGCTTGCCCGGCAAACACACACATAGTTATTTCACGCAGCGAACTACCTTGGCTTTCCCCTCTACGCGATAAGTGTGACGCTTAACAATTGTGAACCCGACGAGGTCGACATTACGAAGTCGTTGATATTTTGGAGGTTGAGTTACTGCTGTACTTCTGAATTGGTAATTACTATTTGTATGAATACGCAGTACTGTACTATTCATTGATGGCTCATCGATGATTGATGTTGCCTGTTGTGTTACTCGTCTCGAGTACGATGTCTATCTAGTGATAGTATCCGTTTGACAGTCCATGAATTTCAACGCCTCAATGCGCATTCTCGTCGGTCTCATCATCGCTATCGCTGTTAAC
>NW_003214453.1:0-1290 GCF_000006405.1 Perkinsus marinus ATCC 50983 | reverse complement strand
TGCGATTTCGCTGCCTCTGAGATCTATGACGCCAAGACTGGCAAGTATGACCTCGACTTCAGAACCCCGAGCCTCATGCCGATGCCGAGTTGACCGGTGATGAGTTCATCAAGTACCAGGAGGATCTTATGAACAAGTATCCTTTCGTCTTCATTGAGGATCCCTTCGATGAGAACGATTGGGCGACCTTCGCCAAGTTCACCGCCAAGGACGGTAAGGAGATCCAGATTGTCGGTGATGATCTTCTTGTTACCAACCCCAAGCGTATCCAAAAGGGTATCAACGAGAAGTCTGTGAATGCCCTTCTTCTCAAGGTTAACCAGATAGGTTCAATCACCGAGTCTATCGAGGCCAACAATATGGCCGTTAACGCCGGCTGGACCGTCATGGTTTCCCATCGTTCCGGTGAGACTGAGGATACCTTCATCGCCGATCTTGTCACTGGTCTTGGCACTTGCCAAATCAAGACTGGTGCCCCCTGCCGTACTGAGCGTCTTTGCAAGTACAATCAGCTTATGCGTATTGAGGAGGAGCTCGGTGATAAGGCCACCTATGCTGCGGGCCGCAATTTCCCTCGTTGCCAGTAAATAACATTCATTTGTTACTGTCGTTATTACTACTGCGGTGACGAGTTGGTAGGATGTAGTAGATCACGATGCTGCTTTATTCAGCGGTAGTCCAATACTTTTCCTTCCTCGTTACGACTGTTCTACACAACAATAATCAACATAGTGGATTTCGTGTGATAACGAAGACCGTTCAAGGATTGTGTTACCAGTAGATATTATATAATCATGCGAGGAATTCTTCGGAACTTCTCTTCCTACGGACGCCTCGTTTGAAGTGCGCCATTTCATACACAGATATACTGCAGCAGTGGAACGGTCTCACACTCCGTTCCAATGAGAGCCCTTCAGTGTCTCTCCCATTAATGGTATGTCACAATGAAATTTTGATGCCATACTCCACCAATGATTCGTGTGGTAGCGGCAGGTAGTCTTCGAGATACACTTTGGTCTAAGTCAGTCTATTGCTCCCTTGGATTCAAGGGCCGTATCATAAACCATGTTCCTATCCTCTAGCACCTAGCCCAAATATTTCAGCATTATTGTTTCGGACGATTTGATAAGATAGTGGTGACGTTCCTGTCGCTGATTAAGCCGCTGAAATCAGCCGACTATCGAACGAAAGACTGTGAACAGACTGGACGAGAAACTATAAACTCTCCAATGCTGATAATTCGAATCGATCACTCAGTGCTGTTGATGACACAACCGACAGAAGAGTTCT
>NW_003209964.1:0-3031 GCF_000006405.1 Perkinsus marinus ATCC 50983 | reverse complement strand
GTGAATTCACCTAGCTCACTGAAGCTGAACTTCCGAAGAGCTAGCAACACTATCTGGTCACCGGACGCTACTTCGTCCGAAAACGAAATGAGGAATTCAAAACGGACTTCAGTGAGGCCGTAATAAGAGGATGCAAAATTTCTGCGTCCTCTTATTATTTCTATTATTTCTGCGGCAGAAGGCTCGAAGGAAGGAGTGACCTGAAGTTCACACTGAAACCTGAGATAGGAAGAAAATTAATTTTGTGGCGCAGTGACACTGAACTGCTAGGTTCTCCACTTGTATAATTTACAAGTTGTGAAACTGCATCGCAATTTTGTGATTATAATTCAACTGAATAAGTTTCACATTGATTTATATCAGAAAATTCTAATTGTAAAATTAAATACTTACAAATATCAATTATATACCAAAATCTCATTCAATTGAGAATCATATCATGCTTCACTTTCATATAGAGCTACAGCGACACGAAACTATATTGCATGCACCAGAAACATAAAGCCCAGAATTGCGCCTAGTCTAGTGTAGAGGTAGTAACATCTACCTGCTCATATGACTAGAATGCCCACGAGTTTACAAGAGATATCGAAATAGGGTTGCTGCTGATCACCACTGTTATTCGGTAGATCAGCCAACACCTGAGCATAACTCCGTGATAAGGAACGATCACCAATTTCTCGGTATCACTTCGCAGAGGGATACGCGATATTCTATAGAATAGTCTGGTAAGTATAAAAGTAGTAATGATAGTACTACATACATCTATTATGATAATGCATTTGCACATTGCAAGTCGAACTAGTTCAAACAACACTAGTGATATCGCGGCTATTGATGTAAAATTCATTCGCAGCAAGCAACAGTAGTAGAAATGATGATATTTTCTAACGACAGTTACACCGGAAATAGCAATACGAATGATCAGTGGGGTAAAGTGGCCTGGCAGCTCCAACACAAGTTGAATGGAGTTTCACCCGTTTAACGTAAAGTGGAGTAATTATCTTTGAAAAATATCGCGATATTCGCGATATACGGTAGTCGTGAAATATATTTTTCATCTTTTTGAAACTCCAATCTAGTCAAGCCTGCACTCTATTCGGGCTAATCATCATCATCACAGGAGTACAGAGACTCGGCTGTCATGAGTATTTGTGGTGCCTTGGCCGGGGATCGAACCTGCCTGCTGACCTCGTCGACCATAACTTACTTCTCAACCATGTTCGGGACCTTCGCGATGCCGTCGACTGCAACAGAATGAACAACTGCATCGCAGCAAATCCAACCTCTTTTTTTCCAGCGCTCCCGCATTCCCTCGCGGGCGAGAGCCTCTGATAGAGTTCGCGAATCCATCAGCGAGAGGGGCACTCCCGAAACGGCCTATGCGTACATAATCAACATCACAAGCAAGTCAGAACGACGGGGTATCAGTGTCTCTCCATCGCAAGCATGCACTCAAGCCAGCATATGCTTCAAACTCGTTCTAAGTAATCGTGTGAGACGGCGACTGGCCGGTGAGTCCGACTCGCTCAGCAAGTCGTTCATGAACTTGAATATCTCGTCACGACCGACTCATGAGGCTTGTCGAGATCGAAGAGATTGGAAGCCACGGGGAGGCGATTTGGAAGAGTACACCCGAGAGACTGCTAGCGATTGCCATGAAGCACAGGTTTACAGCTGAAGTAACAGCCTTGGCTCTGGTGCAGTGTGTGTGAAAGCAACTTCGTAGCTCGTCGAGATGAGAAATACTTCACCTGCGGCTATCAGGGACAACTGAGGGACCTGCCACCAGATAGAGATGGTGAACCATAGAGGCCATAACGACATACTCCACAATAAGAGCAGAAATCAGGGCCAACGCCCCCAGCACTGAGCCAATACAAAATCGCACCAACACTCGTGGCATCCTGCCGTGTTTACGTAGCCAGGGATAGAGAACTCTGTCCACCAAAACAGAGATCACCACGACTGCTATAGGATCCACGATTTGCATCAAAGCTGCTGGCATATTCCAACCGAAAGTGTTGCGGTCCATCTTGAGTCCTTGCGTACGAAATGCAGTAGTCATGTTATTGTATGCCATGTTGAAAGGGATGATGAGAACGACGAACAATGGCAGTAAATAAAAGAATACTTTGGTGTATTCGATGAAATCATCCTTGGATCTCCCTCCCTTGCTTTCCTTGTTTTTATCCATGGAGCACCGAGCAATGGAGAAAGCTGTAACCTTACACACCTCTAACACAGCAAAGCCCTGCGGCTTGGCTTTAACATAGCGATTCATAAAATCGCCCAGGACTAATACTATAGTAGCCACTACGAGAAAGGCTAACGGGAAAACAAAGCTGGCAGTGAAACCAACTTGCTGCAGCAAAGCTGGCGTGACGATTACATCAATAACGGCACCCAAATTGATAGAGGCGTAAAAATAAGTGAAAAACCTGGTGATCAACTCTTTATGTTCATACGGGTGCATTTGCTGCGCACCCATAACATTAACACAGCTTTTGATACCACCAGCATCGACCGTGATGAGCCCCAACAGAGGGAGCTGTACCATCCAAGGCTCGCTGGTTGATCGAACAGATGAAAGAGTGAGAATAACTGAACCCAGCATATAGAGGATTGAGAAGCCCAGGATAGTGAAGTTGACGCCGGTCAAGGTGTCAGCCAGGATACTTCCCAGGAGCGGCGTTGCATACAGTACAGCATTGAAAGCTGAAACGTACGAGTCGGCCTGCGTATCCTGGTAGTTGAGGTACTCCTTGAGGAATAGTTGGAGGTTCGGAGTGACTCACTCCGAGTGAGGCCATAGAATGCCAACCTCTCACATCATCATTCTTCCATTAGTATGAATATGCAACCCAGCCATATGGGATTCTCGAAGTAATGCTAAGTGTTACCGGTACGATCAGTCCATGAATACGGCTTAGGGAACGACATGCTATAACAAACTGGGAATAAGCTCATGAGACTACACACATAACATATACACTCCTCCCAATGTAGTGGAGTGCAGCATCGTGCATTG
>NW_003216084.1:0-1801 GCF_000006405.1 Perkinsus marinus ATCC 50983 | reverse complement strand
GGATCATTCTCGTCTCACTGCCAGATCCGCGATCTCTGGATACGGCGACCAGCGCACTCCAAAGATCATTATCGCTCAATGCCAACTTTGTAATACTGAGCAGAGATGAGATGCTGCGCGACACAACATGAGCCCCGTGCCATGGGGCCCATGGCACGATTTTGACATGGGCTCACTCGGAATACTCTTGCATTCTTGGAAAGAGCCTTATCTGTGCAGCTTGTGACTTGATATTTCTAGTCACTCTCTGCTGCTGCTCGCGGAGTCTGTGGAGTTGCGTATCGCGCCAGAGGTCGTAGTTGGCCGCAGGAGGATAATGGAACTACATGTGAAGGCATAGTAACAAGTCATACAATCTCAGGCGTAGCCCTAACTTAACGTTGATATCCTAAAACAGACATTATAATGTTTAGTACGGAAAGAAGTCTCTCCAATCTCACAGGCAGCCCAGGTTCCGCTCCCGACATTTCGGGGATAGTAGATATCCCATTGAGGTTTCTTTGATATTCTGAACCATGCGAACTGCTGGGAGTTATCAAAAGGATCAGATTGATGAGCAGAATCATTGGCAGGATAGCCTGGCGAAACAATCTATTAGAAACAGGGTTTCCAGAGCAAAACTCAGCCCAGAAATTCTGTGAGGGACACCTCATAGTCGTGAATAGTTTGTATCAGCTCATGCTCGTCCGATTTTTTTAATAGCCTCTATAAGTGAGTGGTCACCTGCAAAAACTAGGGTTGGGTCGAAAGGAGGGCACTCCTCCAAGAAGGGGTCGTATTCATCAAAAGTGGAATATTGCGGGGGCATATCGTCCAATCGAGAGAAAAGTGCCATGGCACACATTGGAGGTGCCGAAGACAAGTCACAGGGTCCAGCAACATCGTTCAGGCTGAAAATGGAAAGTTAACACACTACATTATGACATAGTGTGTTACATAGCGGGACTTTCCCGACAACAGGGACGAGCGAGTCGGAAGCCTGGTACAGGAGCGTCACATACGACTCACTCGCTCATCCACCTGCGGGACTGTGCACATGGGGAAGATTGACGCGCATTGCATTGACATATATGCAGCATAACATTTTTCGTACATATCGCCTGAGATGCCGTAGACAGTATCTACTAATTACTGCATAGTTCATGGTCTTTGTACTATCGGATTTGCCCGCACGAGAGGCAAACAAGGCAGGAAATGATGCCCTGATTCCGTTCAACATCGAGCTTGTCACCTCAGCCATCGAAAAGTCCGCGAATGTTACGGGGTATTTTATCTGTGAGACCATGACTTCTCTGAGCATGGAGTTACGAATACATTCCCTACACTTCCAGCACATGGATGTCCTACGACCGGAAAAGCATGAACTAGCTTCCCTATGCCTCACCGGGATTCGTATCACCCTCTGGGAGTGGCATGCAAGGTAAGAGCTGATTGTTCCAATTCTGAGTCAAACCCAAAGCTGTCTGGCTGACTCTCGCTAGAAGCTGTCAACGATAACTCACTGGCAATGGCACTGCAGAAGACATCGCGGACAACACGGAAGTCACCGCAGCTCCAGCGATCTGTTTGGCCATGGTGGCCGAAGTCGCGGATATCAAGTGAGACGCTTGGCGCTGAGCTATGTCAAAACCTTGAAAGTCTTTGATGAGAGAATCAAGTTCATCAAACAGAGGCGACTTCTTCGGGCTGGCGCTTATACCACCAGGACTGAATGAGACACGCAGTATATCACTTGCTTCAAAGTCTACCTACAAGTAACGTCTGATTGATTGGTCGAGCGATGTAACGGTTTCTCCATCTC
>NW_003208142.1:0-917 GCF_000006405.1 Perkinsus marinus ATCC 50983 | reverse complement strand
AACTCGCACTGCTGAGATCATCTCAGATCATCTCAGGCTACATCTCAGTGAGATGTAACCGAGAGGTGAGCGGATCTGCATCGCGTTCCATATCATAGCGGCGCGATTGATAAAAGTGAATCCTGAAAACAGTGAAGAGCGAGAAATTCTGAACTTGTGGCTTCTGCACCCGACAGTGTCGGTGAAAGCCTTAGGAAAGTGAACAACATAACCGCCCATCCTCCGAATTTTTTACATGCCATCGCGATGACATGTGAAAAATTCAGCGGCGGCTCAGCTGCCACCTGACCCTCATAGACGGTGCCGCCATGAGTTAAACTTCAGTTGCTCGCTCCATAGTCCATGGCTCTAACTGTCAGTCCAAGAGCATGTTCGGATAGATTACACCTTATGCTAGCGGCCCTCACAGGAGCTACCTCCGCATCTTGCACGGTCGTACTCTTCGATACATGGAAGCCCCTCCGACTCGAGAGTGTGGGATTGGAGAACCGAGGGGCCATTCACCGAAGTCCGGATTACCAAGTGTGCGCGAGATTGCCAATCAGTCAACGTTGAACGTTGTCACTAGTCTCAGACTAGTAGTCTTATTGCGTTATCTACAGATCCGCAATCGGGAAATCCATGACCTGCGAATGCGCCGAAGGTTCTAAGTTATATGGCAGAGACCGGATGGTGCGAACTAGGTTTTACTTGTTGCACACCGATCCGGGCCCGGCACACACCCGAGTCGGGTGGGTGTGGTTAGAGCGCACTAGGCCAGTGATGCGTTGTGGCTGTTGTTAGGTTAAGTTACATGGGATGGTCAAATCAAGACCCCATCTATACCACTACCTCCACTGCAACTGAATGTTCTCAAGTCGGAGCTGATGGTAAGGAAGATCATGCGAAATATCATGACACTGCTGAGCCGCACCATG
>NW_003204098.1:0-1131 GCF_000006405.1 Perkinsus marinus ATCC 50983 | reverse complement strand
CTGAAGTCGTGAGCTTCATCCGCGAGAAGCTCATGCCCACCGCCCAATACGACGTCTCACCGTCCTGGTGCGTAACGGCATAGTGGTCCCGGAACTCTACAAGAATATGGGCGATTGCGCCGAACTTGCAAGCGGTCTCCGCAACCCGGTCAACATTTACGCTCTAAGGGCCTTGAGCGGCCTCTTCTGTACGAAAGCTAAGGGCTCGGAGGCTCAACCCGAGCCTGCTGTCGAGCTGATGCGGCAGAAGTTCGAGAAGGCGTACAACGTACATATCCCTTCAAGGTATCTACTCTCGGCTAAGATCTTCGCCAAGATCCGTAAAGGCGAACCGGTGCGCGAGGACGAATGCGGTTTCGCCCCAGTGAGCGCCAAGATGAAAAGGCGCATGAAATACAACGCCGACACCGGTGAAATCGAGGTTGTGGAAGACGTCCCAGGCTTACCCCGCTCGTCGTTCGGAGCCGCGGATTTGCTGCTGAACATATCGAGGTGGTTGGTTGGCCACTGCGTGCTGCAGAAGCTCAATCCTGCGGAAGCACTCCTCTATCTAATGAGGTTGTGCGACAACTGCCTGCAGTCGGACATCCACACCCTAAGGCGCTTGGACGCAGAGATGAGACTCGAAGCCATCGCCCACCCGACGGAGATGGGCCCTCAGCTGGTCACCGGCAACTCCGACATCGTCACCCGTCACAGGGAATCGTTCAGATCTACTCCATCCTCTGGCCACGGGTCGCGTGCTAACTCTACCTCCAACCCCTCGTCGGTAACATGTCGTCGGTTCGAGCGTACAGGGTGGTGCCCTTACGGAGACGATTGCATCTTCGCCCACAAAACCGGTGGGAAAGGCCACGACACTCGTCGGCAGCACGGTCGCGGCCGTGGCGGCAACACCCAGAACCAAACCTCCAGTAAGTAGGAGAGTGCCCAGCCCCTGCCGTGGCATAGTCAGCGTGCTCGCGGTGGGCTCCGGCCTAAGTTATCCTTCTCTCTTTCCCTCGCCTCATCATCGTGTGTGACATCCGTGCGGCGCGGTCGACTATCGACCTTGTGCTGGGCGTCCACGGACAAGTCGTAGTACTCGACAAAGCGTTGTCTCTTGAACTCGTCGAGGCGTTGAGCAATAGT
>NW_003211689.1:0-1666 GCF_000006405.1 Perkinsus marinus ATCC 50983 | reverse complement strand
AAGCTGCGGAGCTAGCTAACCACTCGGACAGCTAGCCTTTCGGACTAGCTGTCCGAAATGCTCAGGCCTAGAGTGAGTCTCACTTTAGAATATAGATACGGCAATGAAGGGCAAAGTCTGAGTTTTAAAATCAGCAACACAAGGAGTATCAGGGGGGGGGGGTGTTGGCTCATCACTGCCAGCTAGTTCCGAAATTAAGTGGCTATCGTTGACAGAGTCTCGCGCAACTCAACATCGCTACGTTCGCTATGATAAGCATTCGTATCAGATAATGACGGAATAGACCAAAGATCAAGTACGTTAAATACTTGAAAGCTCCGGGCGGGAACAACCAGATACACGAACTTCTCCCGGAAAATATTCCCAGCTCTCGAGATGCGAACTTCACACTAACCTTCACAGATCAGAATGAGATTCCCGACACGGCACAGACATAAACTCGTGAGCCCCAGCCATTTAGCAATAAGTCTGATGGTGAGTACACGTGAGACAAGAGCTAATGGATAAATGGCGAAGCCTTATTAGATCGTATGCCGATCGGTTCGACACATCAATATGGAATATGATCAGATCAGAACTGTCAAAATGTTTTCATGTTAGCACATGAATGGCTACTGAGCTGTAGCCAAGAGTACAAGGGGACTGGCCGAGTGAAATCCTGCAATGCGACTCATCATCGGCATCGAAGTCTCACTCGGTCCTTCCCGAACCAACTCATAAGGATAAACATTAGCTTAAACGGGGCATGGCCAAGCGCCTTTATTCTTATACAGAGCCGTAGAATTTCTTGAAGGTAGCTTCATGTACAAGTAGTCGAGATTGGGGAACGTGAGAAAGGGATCTAGAGAATCTTCGTTGAGTCTGCCCTTGGAGTCCTTCACAAGTCTGCGACACTCGCGACCCAGAAAATAAATTCGAATATACTCCTCATCCATCTCCTTCTCTCTTGCGTCGAAGTCATACATGCATGTGTAAACTTTCTTAGGTCCAAGAGGATTTTCCTGATAGGTGAGGAGAACATCGGAATTGAGTTTGAACTCAATTCTGATGATATACTCTCCATATTGTCCGAACTCATCGATGCACGGCCTGTAGACGACATGACCACGGACGCCCATACCGCAGATGATCAGACTGGTAATGAGATGCAGAACTTCCATGTTACAGATAGTTAACTGAGTGCCAAATTGAGTCCAAGACGGTCGCCATGATAGGATTAACGAGGGTTATCACAACACAACTCGAACTTGAGCCAAGATGGCTACGGAGAGATTCTCGGTACAGTACCGACGGTACTTGACACGAACTGATTGTGCTGAGCCCGCATGTTGTGTTCTAGCGTAGAATATCCGTACGCATGCACAAGTCAGTGGCGTCACCTGTGCGAAACCTACCATACTATAGATTTCAATGGTTATAAACTTGAACTGATTATTCTAGGTGATAAAAAGCAAACCTCATAGCGCCGACTTATGTTGGCAGGCCCAAAGATCAAGAGTCTCAATCGTACCGGGCTCATCATCCCATTCAACGTCAACCCGACCCGAGGCACGCATATCACGTACCGTTCCATAAACACTCCACGTCACGTCACGTCACCCAAGTCACGTCACCAAGTCACGTCACCAAGTCACGTGATCGATGATTACCGTAAGCTCGGCCTTTT
>NW_003204979.1:0-1058 GCF_000006405.1 Perkinsus marinus ATCC 50983 | reverse complement strand
GATTGTCACATAGTCCTTAGAATGCGTCGCTTGCGTTGGTATGGCCACATCCTTAGAACACCCCCCGCATCTCTAGTGAACAGACTGCTGTTGTGGGATCCGGCATATCATTTGGGAGCTCAGATAAGCGGGAGAAAGCGGGAAGGTTGGATGGATCTCATAGCAGAGGATTTGAAGGTGGCGAGTCTGTCGCGCGGAGATGCTCAGGACCGAGTTCTCTGGGAGAGAAGGATTAAGGCTTTGAGACCGAGATGAGAGACGACCACCAAAAGAAAAAAAAATCTCAGCCAAGTGCTGGTCTCCTTGCGCTGAGTATGTCGACCTTATAAACAACCCAACTTGCCCTCAGCTGTTGGTTTGTCGCCTGGCCGAAGACGGCCGAGAGCGAGAGAGAGAGAGAGAGACTCGGGCATTCGGCCAAAAATCGACGAAGGCGATTTCGTTATCGATGATCATGGTTACACTGGCAAACATCTGTCACTGTGAGTTTTTCCCACCGCGCCACAATACAGCTATGATAATCACCATGTTGTTCAGATACGGGATAGAGTCGCCCGGTTTGACAGCAGCATTAGCTTTAGCCGAGGAGGTTCTGGATAAGCTGGGAATGAAGACAGAAGAGCCTTTGCCCGAGACTGTCGAGTGATCGTATTTTTTTGTGTCCGTGCTTTCATATATTCCTTTCAACGAATCCCGGCTTCGTGTTGGTGGCGATCGGGAGGAATGGATGGGAGAACAGCGGGAACATATATGTTGTAACATTCTTCTTGGGAAGGGGCAGCGTCATAATGGGGACTGTATCAAATCCTACTTAGGCAGGACAATACGTAGGGGTCCCGACGCCGCGTTCCTCAGCTTGAAGGTTATTTCGGGATGAAAGGTGCATCGTGCACTCAATCCTGTTGATTTTCCATACACCTCACCGTCGCAGTAGAGCTTCCCACGGTATTTTGACATGACACACTTGGAATACTAGCTCCGAAGGATGACGCCGAAGAGAATGGTCATCGAAACTGATGAAATGATCTAAAACATAGTGTGAAAGTGGATTGTCACTG
>NW_003209627.1:0-1750 GCF_000006405.1 Perkinsus marinus ATCC 50983 | reverse complement strand
ACTTCCTATGAGCACAACTCCGAGAAAAGTATTCCTCAGAAAACTGAGTAATGAGACGACGACCTCGAAGACCCCCGAGTTCCGATAGGACGTCAGAACTGTTGCAAAATCGAGTTAATGAACTCTGCCGTGTACCACAGCTGGATTGAAAGATTCGACTCATCCAACTCTCGTATCCCGATTAATATCCCCCAACGACCTCGATTTCAAGGACTACTTAGCGGCAACACTGAGGAACGCATAATCATTATATCCCAGCGCTCGATAGCTTTCTATATATCAATGAAAACATGTTAGTACTTCTTCCACAAAATGTCCTTTACTCAACAGGCGAGACGAGATTCGCTTCTTCCGCTCCATGGGGACATGGACATGAGAGGTAACATAAACTGATTAAAAAAAGGTGATCCACCGCGTTCGATCAAAGTACTGGTCTAAGAGTTTCCATTACGATGCCTTTCTACATACTCAAACCACTAGAGATCTGTGCTAGGCCGGAGCGGCTCCGGCGGAGCCTAGCATCAACATTTCCAACCTTGGGTACAGATTCAATTCGAGTACTACTCTGGAGTATTCCTCCACAAAGTGTCCACAGCTTAAGTTGTTTGAAGGACCTGTCGTATGCTTGCTATTTAACGCAACGGTGGGAGCCATATTAGAAGAGTTCAGATAGAGGTTGACCAAAGACCAGCAGAGTATGTCCAATAGCGGATGTAATCCTACAAAGAATGGCAACCGTGGGGTAATGGAGAATCTAACGGTTTCACAGTTACACATTGAAATGGGCATATACAAAGATACTGAGAGTGCGGTGCTACTGATAACTGTGAATCCTGAAAATGGTGAAGGGCGAGTGAGTCCGAATTCGTGAGTATTTGACCCACTAAAAATGGTGAAAGCCTAATAACGGTGAAGACAAACTCGCCCGCCTTCATGTGGTGAATATCTTTGGTTTTTGTACCACTCTCTCCTGAGACTATCTAACTTTAAATCACTACTCCCTCTCTGGCTGTGGAGTTTTCGAGTGTTGAGCTTGCTCGAGAAAGGCTACATGACACGTGCGCGAAGTGGGATCGGACTCGGACTGGACATAGATGCGGGGTTACCGCGTTTAAGCGTCGTCTTATTTGTGCGTAAGTGCATTGGTGCACGCCATAGAAATCTATTAAAGTTAGCCCCCATTTTTAGCGTAGCATAAACACATGGAATCCCCCCGTAGCCGCTAGATCAACTTTAACACGCGCAATCTACTTTGTATTCGACCATATGTTCATAGTGTAGTTCAACTTTTTAAAATGTCACATAATTCCAGACCCTGGCTCATGAGTGATCAATGATCACTGATCATCATCGTCGTTTGTTGTTGTTACTGTTTTGGGTGAGGGCGGTGAGCATCCCAGATGACCTGCGGATGATTATCTATGAGTTTTTCGTGCTGCCACCACTCGCTTTGCACGCTACTAGTAGCGGCTACTAGCGATTGGCTCCCCGTCGCTGGACGCATTATGGGGAGCTCCTTGAATGGTAGTACCAGTTTGAGGGATTATACTTCCACCAAGAACGGTAGAGGTTGTTTCTACTTTTATAATCCTGACGCATCGATGAATTTCCTACAATATTTCCCTGTTCATACTATGCTCACCAATGGACAGTGTTCACTATTCACCAAATTCCGTGATCGCCGGCATGTGTGGTACGCATTTCTTGACGCAGCCGACGAAGAGAGTGAAGATTCTCCAATATACTGTAC
>NW_003199437.1:0-1293 GCF_000006405.1 Perkinsus marinus ATCC 50983 | reverse complement strand
AAGAAGAGATGAGATTCCTCCTAGGTTGTCGAGCTAGAGCTTTCATCGTTGAATTCTGGAGACAAACAGAATGCAATGCAGTGAGTTGTAGTTCTCATAATTCTCACCTGTTCGTAAGAGACGTTTTTCACCTTCAGTTGAGTCGGCTGATGGCAAGTTAAATTTGAGTTAGGCAACATGGCACTTTCTGACACATAAAACCCTGCTCAGATGATACTGTAACTTTCGTCTATCCGAAATCTGCCAAGTACCGAAGCCATCCAAGAAATCTTGTATAAACTCGTGGAATTCTCATGCACAAGGTGCGCTGCCCCTTGAGTGCACCCGCGATCAGTTGGGTATACTCATGGATCAGGCTATCTGAGCACTGGCATATTTCAACAGCTTCCGGACATCTAGTTCGTCATTGGAACCATCAATTTCATTGGGGCTCGCGAAACCAACAGCTTTACGGTTCACTCTCGAGCAGATCCAACGATACGACCAGATCCGATAGGATCTACGGAAGAATCTTCGTTTCGGATCGTAGCAGTGGCATAGCGGCCCCATAACGTTCGATTTCCCCAAAGACACGGATCCGAGGCAAAACTGTCGACTTGAATTTCCTATTTACCTTAGATGTACTTGAAAGTAATAGAAAAGTCACGAAATTGAATTTCCTATTTGCCTTAGATTTACTTGGAAGTAATAGAAAAGTCAAGAAATTGAATTTCCTATTTGCCTTAGATTTACTTGGAAGTAATAGAAAAGTCACGAAATTGAATTTCCTATTTACCTTAGATGTACTCGATAGTACCTCTAAAGTATTTTTTCATCGACGGGACTGAGGTCGATGGTAACGGAGAATATTCACTATGGTTCGACAGTCCAGGACTAGCTCAGCTAGTCAAGCTCGTGTTATCAATCAACACATATGCGAAACATGTGCAGCTGGAAAGTCGCTCCCAGGCGATGGGATGTCTCTGGAGCCTCTGTGACAGAGGCTCTGTCCTCCATTCCCAAGGCCGCGCACCCATTCAGACGAATCCACTCCGATACCACTGAGCCGTATTCTCGGGTGACAGATGGAAGTAGTCGGTACTATATTGTACCGGCGATCGACAGCTATTCGGGGTTCGTTGCAATTCGCACAACACTGAATACGCCTATCGCCTCAGATGCCAGTGATTTGCTTTCATTATTGGCGGAAAATTTCCGCATAGCACCGTTAATACTACCCAGTGTGTAGTACACACCGATATGGGAAGTTAGTACACGTCGAGCTCCATAGCATCACTGCTGGAGACATGGGAC
>NW_003209081.1:0-3272 GCF_000006405.1 Perkinsus marinus ATCC 50983 | reverse complement strand
ACTATTTTGCAACACACTGGCGCATCGTCACTGATTTCATGCAGTTTGCACGAAAATCTCACGCGCGTCTAGTAGTGGCTCTTATCGGCATCAGTGGGATGCTACGTGGATGCCCGAAGGATCGGCGGGCCGGAGGCCCGCCTACTCCAAGGTCTTAAGCACACCTTCCGCGGGTGCGGACATTCGGCCCCGAGGCCTTCAGTCAGAGCCCAAAGTGAGATCCGCCGTCACGAAGACTAGTATATTATTGAGGGGATAGCAATAAAGTGATGATGATACTTAAGAGCATCCGTGATAATTATGATGATAATATTTATATCGGAGTTATATCATCTCAGATGTGTCAACATCTCAATGATTAAGAGAGGTCGGTAATAATACTCGGTCGAGATCGATAAATACTAGGCCTTCGTGACGAAGGGGCGGAGCTCGCTTAGTCCACGTTTATTGATTGGATCAATGGCTTTGACGTAGGTCCCCGGTTCGATCCCCGGGTTGGACATTTTTCCATCACATCGGAAACCTCGGCATATAGAAGAGTTATTTGATCCATCTGGTGGCCTTTTACACTTCGTAGTTAAGCCAGGATAGTCATATAAGAAGATAGTCATAGTATATACATATTCTATGTATATTCATAGTATATAAGATAGTCATTCATAAGAGTGTTCATCAATTGTCCTTATAGTGTTGTTATCTTTCCTACCCCTTTCTACTTCTACTACTGATGACTGATTGTGCTTTTGGTATAGCCGGTAAAGATTGGGTTATTATTGCTGCGGATTCCCATGTCGAACAATCTATCGTTAAGTTTAAGACTACTGAGGATAAGATATATGAGATGGATAATAATAAGTTAGTAGCAGGTAGTAATAATAAAACTAACAACAACAACAACAACCGTTATCATCATCATCATCATGACTTGTTGTTATTAGCTGCTGGACCACAGGCTGATAGTAATCAGTTTTTGGAGTTCATATCTCGTAATGTGGAACTATATGCATTAGTTAATGGTGTACAATTAACTACTCATGCATTGGCTAGTTTTACTAGGTACTAATAATAGTAATAGTATGATGTGGAATAATACTCTAACCTCAGGAATGAACTAGCTGATGCATTAAGGAAAGGTCCTTATCAAGTTAATATGTTAATTGGTGGATATGATGATAAAGATGGAAGTAATAATAATTATTATATATTAGTTGATGATAATCCAATTCCTACTTATAGGTGCATCCCTATATTATATGGATTATCTAGCATCTTGTCAGAAGATAACACGTGGTGCACATGGTTATGCGGCATATTTCGTATTAGGCTTATTGGATAAACTCTACAAGAAGGTAGTCATCACCCTACTACTACTAGATAGGATATTATTGGTTTTAGGATATGACCCAAGAAGATGGTCTTGATGCCATAAAGCAGTGTATTAAGGTAATAGTAGTATTAGTTGATATACTCATAACATCATCATCATCATCATCATATTCATTTAGGAGTGTAAGAAAAGGTTTATCATTGACAAAAGTAATTTCATCATCAAAGCTGTGAACAAGGTAACTATAGAGGTTCTATCATAAATATTATACTTTATTACTATTACTGTTAGGATGGTATTCGTCTTATATCATCTTATTAACGATGATGATGATAATAATAGAGATGAATGATAAATACAACATTAAACCCCCTTTTCTCATTCTTCTTATTGGTAGAAGACTTGTGTTATCAGGTTTTTCATTCTTATTACTCCTTATATTCTTTCTAGAGTTGCTATGGATAGGTAGTACGATATGATGATATTCATTATATTCGGTAATGCGGTTGTTTATGCGACCAACCTCAACCTCTAATATCATAGTGATGATAGTCAGTACATACTTTTAACCACATCTAAACATAGCACGATCATCATCATCATAATCATAATCTTGTTATTATTATGCTTCTTTTTGTTGTATCCGTGTAAGAATTCGAGTATCCACAACCATCGTCATCATCATCATCATCATCATCAATAGGATCATGATTTACAACATCCCCAACTATCATACACGGTAATGCATAATAATAATAATAATTATCATTGTGTCCAAGAATATCACAGACATAAGCTTCTCCTCCTGCTGCTGTTGTCGCTGCTGCTGTTGTTGTCGCTGCTGCTGCTGCTGCTCCTGCTGCTGCTCCTGTCGCTGCTGCTGCTCCTGCTGCTGCTGTTGTCGCTGCCTTTGCTGGTCATCATTGTTGTGGAAAGTATTGTATTGATATTAATGAGTTATTATGATAAGCAATAGTATTACAAGTTTGTAAATGTCTAGAAAGGGTATTAACTCTTCTTCCTCCTCATCATCTAAGCATTGGTTGAATGCGAATGATTTAGCTGGATTTGTTAATTATACACCACAACAACATCAACAACAACGAGGACATACTTACTATAATAGTGGTAGTGGTTATTATTATTACCAACAACAACAAGAAGAAGAACATCATCATCATCAACAAGCGTATCATTATTATTATCAAGAATCATCAGAAGGGCGATATTATAGACATAGGATGGTTGGTAAATTCTCTCATACATACAGGTTATTAGTTAAATACAACAACAACAACAACAAGAATGATTATGATTATGATGGTGGTGGTGGTGGTTTGATAACAACAATACAGGATGATAATAATAATATAAAGAATAAATTAATAGGTAGTACTAATTAACTACTCTATGTTGTTATTATTATTATTCTACTACAGTAACTGTAGTAGATACTGATTATCTAATACCATGGAAATATGTTGTTGGTGTTGATATAACAGTATGGTATGATGATACCACACCATCCTCAACAACATCATCATCATCATTACCAATATGTCCGATATGCCTCTGTATTGCTGAAGTACCTCGGATACCAGAATGTGGTCATGTTATGTGTTTATCATGTGCATTACGATATCTACAGCAATATAGTAATAACAACATCATAATCATCCTCATTAACATGATAATTATTATTGTTATCATATCAGGTCAATGTTGTGTATGTAATGTTGGTATAACATTAAAAGAGCTTAAACCAGTAAGGATTGAGATACTTAATAATACTACAAAACCTAAGAATGGCGATGTAATACTAGTATAATAATAATAATATAGTGAGGGATGTTGTTGTTACTTTTATTGATAATTATTAGATTATTACACTCAATTTATGTGAAGTGGTTGATGGTATATGCCGACCATTTGATGCTAATACATT
>NW_003206526.1:0-1689 GCF_000006405.1 Perkinsus marinus ATCC 50983 | reverse complement strand
CTACCTCTCCTTCCGGTCTCAACAAGTTCACCACTTCTTGGTCCTTTACTCCGCCTTACTCATCGCAATCCACCGGTCAAGTCGAACGTCTTTTTCGTGATGTTACCTTCCTCGTCAAGGTCAACATGCAACGGTTCAACTACACTTGGGATACCCTAACTGCTGCTACTTGGCATTTCTTAGTACAAGAAGTTGCTTCTCAGCTGAACTCTCGCCCACGTCGTCCAAGTGGCTACTCACCTTATGCCTTACTTTTCCAATATGGTCCTCAAGATCCTGTGAATGGCGATATGTTACTTCAGAACTCTCAAGAGGTTACCCTCAAGTGGCGAGAACATCGAGAACATCAACTGCAGCGCTCTACCCTGAGTCTCCGTAGTTCTTCCACACCTACAACATTACGAGAGAGTGATTTGGTCTGGGCTCGTGTACCTCCCCAAGACGATCGTAAGCGTCTTCCACAGTATAATGGTCCCCTTGTGTTGAAGAAGCGACTTGGTCCCAACCGTTGGCTCCTCTCTGACGATTCTATCCAATCCACTAGGAACTTGAAGATCCGTCACTTCGTGGATCCTCTAACTGATTCTGATTCTGATTCCGAGTGAGACTTCTAACACACATTTTATCTATCAATCTACTACAATTTGCGACCAGTTTATACCCCTACTATGTTCTTCCTCATCTCGTGCCATCTATGTCAATCATCCACATTTTTTCGATATACTGTCTACTCATCTCTAAGTAAGTATACCCTTTTAATCTATCTTGTTGAACTACTCATGAGCATGACTGCATTCATATGACTATCGTAGACTCTCGCATTTTTCTCCAACAAGGGGGGAAGATGATGCACATCGTGGAACGCTTCGCTCCGCTCTGCTCGAGACGAGACGATTCCAACATGAAATCTATGGATTTGAGATACCTTTCTCACGTGTTGAGTCCTATGTCTATCAACTCCTTTGACTGGCATAACACGCGTGTAGGGTAGTGCTCGCTAGGCGGGCTCGCTCCCCATTGCCCTCCACGACGCGCCATCAAAATGATGCCTCCAATGCGTGGCACATGCTTGATGCCACTCTACAGCATCTCCGGGACCGCATCGACACTATGGATCAGAGACAACCCTACTCGTCCTCGTTAACAGCCCGGAAGGTATGATGCCACGCGGAGCGGATAACCAAGTTCATAGAGAGTTCCATAAACTCCTCTTTCACAACCCTGTTATACCACTTCTCTTCTTGCTTCGCCACATTCTCTATCTTCTTGAGTGAACCCATATAGACCCGAGGGCATAGCAGGTGCCGACTTCATCACCAAGTACAATTCGGCATCGTCGGTCGAAGACTCCCATTTCAACATCGACGTCAAGGCCTCGCATGGCACAGCAGGCAATGTCAAGCGCATATTGTCGAGGATGCGAAACTTCGTGGTTTCCAAGAAGTCAGCCATCACCACTTGTTGCTGCTCTTCACTAGCACAGAGAATCAGAACCGTCCTAGCGTGCTCGGAGTGGATGAGTTCATCACTGGCGGCCTCGGAGTTGGAGGTACCAGCCTTCCGCATATGAATCCCCCACAATAGACAAGACACTCGTATCAATTGCGCAAATCATGAAGAGAACAGTGTCAATAAAAATCGTATCACCGATAGCCTTTGCCGCTACCCACTCCAATGTCGTGTGTCTCA
>NW_003214442.1:0-1264 GCF_000006405.1 Perkinsus marinus ATCC 50983 | reverse complement strand
AGTCGCAGTAGCATCAGTACTCGGAGTTGTAGAGGAGGAAAGAGTAGTTGTCATTGTTGACGACGTGATCGCTTCCTCAGTAGTGTTCGATGTGGTAACTGTAGTAGTTGTCATTGTTGAGGACGCGGTCGTTCTTTCAGTAGTGGTTGATGTCGTAGTACTAGAAGAGGACAGTTCATTGAGCCAGTCTTTCTCGAGGCTCTCTGTCGTAGTAGAAGTCGCGGCAAACTCGGTAGTCGGAGTTGGAGAGGAAGACAGAGAAGTTGTCACTGTTGAGGATGTGATCGCTTCTTCAGTAGTGGTCGATGCAGTAGATGTCGTAGTACTAGAAGAGGACGGTTCATCGAGCCAATCTTCCCCGGGACTCTGCGTCGTAGTAGAAGTCGCGGTAACATCGGTAGTCGAGGTTGTAGAGGAGGACAGACTAGTTGTCATTGTTGAGGAGGTGATCGCTTCTCCAGTAGTAGTCGATGTAGTAGATGTCGTAGTACGTGAAGAGGACAAATCATCGACCCAGCCCTCCTCGAGACTCTCTGTCGTAGTAGAGGTCGCGGCAAAGTCAGTCGTCGGAGTTGTAGAGGAGGATAGAGTAGTTGTCACCTTTGAGGACGTGATCGCTTCCTCAGTAGTGGTCGATGCAGTAGATGTCGTAGTACTTGAAGAGGATAGTTCATCGACCCAGCCCTCCTCGAGACTCTCTGTCGTAGTAGAGGTCGCGGCGAAGTCGGTAGTCGGCGTTTCAGAGGACGACAAAGTAGTTGTCACTGTTGTGGACGTGGTCGCTTCTTCAGTGGTGGTCGATGTAGTAGTTGTCGTAGTACTAGAAGAGGGCAATTCATTAAGCAAATCTTCTCCGAGACTCTGCGTCGTAGGAGAAGTCGCGGTAGCATCAGCACTCGGAGTTGTAGAGGACAATAGAGTAGTTGTCATTGTTGACGACGTGATCGCTTCCTCAGTAGTGGTCGATGTGGTAACTGTAGTAGTTGTAATTGTTGAGGACGCGGTCGTTCTTTCAGTAGTGGTCGATGCCGTAGTACTAGAAGAGGACAGTTCATTGAGCCAGTCTTTCTCGAGGCTCTCTGTCGTAGTAGAAGTCGCGGCAAACTCGGTAGCCGGAGTTGGAGAGGAAGACAGAGTAGTTGTCACTGTTGAGGATGTGATCGCTTCTTCAGTAGTGGTCGATGCAGTAGTTGTCGTAGTACTAGAAGAGGACGATTCATCGAGCCAATCTTCCCCGAGACTCTGCGTCGTAGTAGAAGTCGCG
>NW_003215311.1:0-1487 GCF_000006405.1 Perkinsus marinus ATCC 50983 | reverse complement strand
TCTGTCACAGAGTCTCTGTGCACCACCTCCGTCTTAGGCGTTCTTCAAGATCAATGAAGATGACCTGCGACAACTGCTAGATTCTAGCAGCTAGAAGCTATGATGATCACTATGGCGTATTTCAGGTGGTTCTTGATAGAGAAGCCTCGGAACCCTGAGTCTCTGATTTTCGACACATTCCGATACCACCTTGAGCAGTATGCAGATGCTAGAGAACGATAGCATTCCAACGCGGCATCCATGGCTACCAGATATCGAGATAGGCGCAAAGAGCGTTAGAATGAAGTGAGTTCTGAGTTTGGGGCCGTCGGCTCTCGGCGAGAGCATTCACACGAGCTGTAGTAAGGGCCTTACTGCAAGGCACAAAGAGCAGCGAATGCCCAGTGATACCAGCAAGACCAGCCTCTCCAGTGCCGCACAATGATCCCAGGAATATCCCAGTAATCGACGAAGTGAGATGTGGTCTCTGCACCCAGCTCCGGAAGCGTAAGTATCGATTTGCTGGGGACTAAGCGTTCTTGCTCTAACGACCGAAAACGAGAATCATACCACACAACCGAGAGAAACTCGCATTCAAATAATACACGCATTGTATAGACAGCCATAACGCAACACGGCCCGTACAGATGAGTACGCCTTAACCCAGTCATGTTACATATCTATTACTCTCCGCCCGATAAATCAAGCACTTCAGAGGCACCCAGTGTATGCGAAAAAACAAGCCATTACCGCTCATACTGCTGAATACCTGCAAAACTGCTCGGAGCGCAAGGATCAGCGATCAAGTGCTCCATAGGACGTGAATCTCTAGACTGTGACATGTGACACTACCTTGTACACGTCATCTCAATGAGCCTAAACCTGTGTTTATATAATCCTGCAGTCTGTGGGCCGCAATTATCGTGACAAGAATCACCGTAGCCACCACAAGCACCTATAAGGGTATAGTTCCAGAAGACAGCACTAAATCGGACAGTGATATGTACTTACACACCAGGACCGATCGCTGATGCTATGTCCGAATCGAGCAGCTTTCTCCAGCTCATGAACAGTCTCTGGGGACAGTACTCATAGTTCAATGAGAACCTCGTCATCTCACCCTTGCTGTCTCTAACAGTAGTATCAACACTATTCTCAACACTTGATATTTGTTGGCCTTGATCCGATACCATAACGGCCAAGTCGCGGAACATATCCGACACTTGTTGCACCTTAGACAGCGATATACTCATCTGCGGACCCGTACATGTCCTCACCTGCTCGTGAATCCGAGATATACCCGTATGACGTTCATGCACAATATGCTCGTCGATGAAGGCGTGCGAACCACCACTCTGAGCCTCACAAAATCAAGTCTAAATACTCTAAGCATGAACTCTACTTCGCGGTGCTCTAGCTCTTGGGCGAGTAAGCCATGACTTTCCTCATAAGCATGTTCGTCCATCACACAATCGTATCGTCCAACTGGCGGAGAATATCGCGCAAGA
>NW_003202275.1:0-995 GCF_000006405.1 Perkinsus marinus ATCC 50983 | reverse complement strand
TGATTGTATACCCTGTGACTCGTCGGGATACATGCTGAGGCTAAGGGTACAAGAAGATTGTTGGTCTGCCAACGAACGATCTCCAATGAATTGACCCCTTTAAGAACACTATGTAATGGAGGCCCCTCTATGAGGAGCAAGAGTTTTGTGATCTATAATGGAGGCCCCTATATGAGAAGCAAGAGTTTTGCGATCTATTCAGCGTGTCGGATGGGACACTATGTGTGCCATGAAGTTAATGGGGGGCAAAGATGGTGGGACAAATCTCAAATTTATTGGTCTCGTGGCCTAATGGATAAGGCGTTGGTCTTCGGAACCGAAGGTTGTGGGTTTGAGTCCCATCGAGATCGTCTCCACGCCGGGAAGCGCCCATATACGGATGCCACAGGCCTTACAGATGTCGATGTTGATTGTATACCCTTGTGACTCGTCGGGATACATGCTGAGGCTAAGGGTACAAGAAGATTGTTGGTCTGCCAACGAACGATCTCCAATGAATTGACCTCATTGAAAACACTATGTAATGGAGGCCCCTCTATGAGGAGCAAGAGTTTTGTGATCTATTCAGCGTCTCGAATGCGAAATCACGTGTGCCGTTAAGTCAGTGTTGCGCGTAGTGACGAGATAGTGGGGTAAATCTTAAACTCATTGGTCTCGTGGCCTAATGGATAAGGCGTTGGTCTTCGGAACCAAAGACTATGGGTTCGAGTTCCATCGAGATCGTTTCTACGCCGGGAAGCGCTCATATACGGATGACACTGGCCGTACAGATGTCGATGTTGATTGTATACCCTTGTGACTCGTCGGGATACATGCTGAGGCTAAGGGTACAAGAAGATTGTTGGTCTGCCAACGAACGATCTCCAATGAATTGACCCCTTTAAGAACACTATGTAATGGAGGCCCCTCTATGAGGAGCAAGAGTTTTGTGATCTATAATGGAGGCCCCTATATGAGAAGCAAGAGTTTTGCGATCTATTCAGCGTGTCGGATGG
>NW_003204869.1:0-1076 GCF_000006405.1 Perkinsus marinus ATCC 50983 | reverse complement strand
TGTTAGATAAGTTAGGGTTCTAGTCTTTGGGTGGTACTCCTGCATTTCTCATATCGCTTTGATTTATCACCAAGAAATTGGGCTGAACTTTTTTGCATGGATTTTGAGCAATTTTGCGTGATTTGATTGTGCATAGCTCTACAGAGCCAAATCATATCTAGAATTCAAAGGTACCTTCTAGTTAGCTATCACTTAAAAATTCGTTGAACTCTGCGACTTACAGACAAAGCACATTTTATTTGGGGCACCCGATACGTTCCGAGTCAAGAGTGGCATTCTGAGAAGTTTGGCGTGAGATCTATCGCACTCAACTTATGCTTGCGATGAAACGATTTCTTCAACGTTGACATTTTGCTATGAGAGTAGATACCCTACGCTACATAGTATGTATTCGGCTGTAGTTGAATAACTGACATAGTCCCCATTCCTTTCAATCATCTATGAAAGCATTTTGGGTCTTTCTTGGGACGTTTAGAGCGTCAGGATCAACCGAATTGTTGAATCTTCATCCAGCCATCTCTGCAGAAGCTCGATCGCCCATGAGAACTATATTCTATGGTGAACCAGATCCAATCTGGCAGATTGTTACTTCTATATCATTGTGTTCTCTCAGACCCCAGATTATCACGATCTTTACATGCATGCAAGCGCGACTACTCGTCACCCTGCCCAGAATTCCACAGTTGACGAGGGGAGGGCACAGGTGTTATTGTAACAGTCTTAACCACTCTCAGCGCGCGACGACGATGGTGCTTGTATCCCTCAAGAAAGCAACGGACCATGTGGGCGCTATGCAGTTGTACTCTCACTCTTAAACAAAGACTCGAAAGCGCGCTGGGCTGAGCTGTGCAGGGTCAACTGGCCATGCCAAAGTACTGACCATACGTTGCGTCTGGGTCTTTCGTGTTTTCCTTGGTTAACCTCTTACCTGTCAGATTGTGTGATAAGCTTCAGAGAAAGCGTAGTCGAACATAAGCATCCTGTTTCGCTCCGTTTTTCTCGTGATTTCAGTGTCCTGAAGGTTGGACTCTCGTACGTGATAAGACTTGCCGGGCATCTGAGCTGTACAGCGGCCC
>NW_003204466.1:74859-76643 GCF_000006405.1 Perkinsus marinus ATCC 50983 | reverse complement strand
GCGAGTTCGTGCGCCAAGATACCCCTATTGAAACTCCAATTTTGACGGTGCGCGGTTTTGGGAACTCCAATTTCGTCAACCCGTTGGTTCAGGAACTTCAGTTCTACATAAATTGGGTGTTCTCTAAAAGCAGAATATGCCCTTACTGAGCTCGACCGTGCTATGACTCGTACTCGACAAGGAGTAAGCGATGATTAGAGGAGCTCACATATAACTGTGCTATTATTATCACATGATGATGAATCGATGGAATTTCCACCAACGTACCAGTGGAGAGAACGCGAGTAAGCAAGACGTGTGTTTGTGTGTCTCCAACATGTGTCTCCAAATCAACTTTCCCTCAAACTGCTTTACCTCTCCACATGTTGCCTTTGGTAGTGGCCATCTTCTCGGCCTGTAGCACCACGTGCGTTGCTGACCCCCTCGAGGGAGTTGAGTGGCTGGTCGCCCAAGGACGTCACGGTTACCCTGTTGAGTATTACGTTGAACCCGTGATCGAGACGAGGGGCGGGCATTTCAGGGTGTCTGAGTCTGGCCCAGCGGTCGAGCCGTTTGAACGCTGGCTTCGTTACACTGCTGGTTACTATGGTACGTCTGAGCGCCCTGTGGCAAACGCATTTGTGCACGTCATCATGGGAGACAGTTCTCAAGAAACCTTCCAAGTTAAAGTGAATAGCAAAGACAAGGAATCACCATGTTTTTCCCCGACCGAGGTAACATCAGAAGCATATTATCACAAGTTCCTCGCGGATCTCAACGAGATATGCACAGATAACGCTTTCCGAATGCACAAAGCTGGTGGCCCGGGAATTCTTGTCGGTCGCTACTTCGGCGCCATCGACCACGGGCAGCAGACTCTGGAGCTCGAGCTCGACCATGGCAGTCTCAGTGCTGCTTCAACCAACGGAATCCAGGGCGCACTGCAGTTCATGGGGTTCGGAGACGCGCAGCAGACTCTAGAGCTCGAGCTCGACCATGGCAGTCTCAGTGCTGCTTCAACCAACGGAATCCAGGGCGCACTGCAGTTCATGGGGTTCGGAGACGCCTTCGTATATGCCTCCGTGAAGGGCCACGACAGTATTCGGATGATGATCCTCCGCCGCAATCCACCTAGTGATTCAGAGCATCGGCGTATTGGACGTGAGAACCTTGAAACCTGGGACCATATAAAGGCGCCCATTGGCATTTTCCATACTCGTATACATCGAGTGCGGCATGGCTGACTCCTGTCGGGTCGGTAACGCGATGTTCAGACAGACTCTAGCCACTGAATCAACACGACATTGTTTTAATGTAATTATTCATTACATGTGATGTTTTTGCTACGAATCATAAGTGTATTGACCAGTCCTGGTTATTCATGTACTGCTTTTTTGAAACGGAGGTATAACGCTGTTGAGTCGGAGTTTTGCCATAGGCAATGGCCCATAGTGTTCTTGGAGCCCGGCGCCCGGTCACCACTATACTCGGAGCTCAGTGTTCCATACTCCAATTCGATTTCTTGCGGAGAGGTCGTTGTATACGCATTGTTCACGAGTTCATACTATTCGGTGAGAACTTCTCCAACTACAGGCAGAATCAAACCGTTATGTATTTTTCCTCGATTGAGTTCACAATATAAAGAATGCGAAAATTAAACTTCTGGTTGAGAGTCCCAGCAGCGGTAATCTGACGACGATGCGAATCGATAAACCCTAATCACGAACACATATGTGCATAGCTCTTCCGTTCGTACTGTAGATTGTCTATGAGGGCAGATTTTCCCTCAGAGATGTACAGAATGG
>NW_003204466.1:69855-74759 GCF_000006405.1 Perkinsus marinus ATCC 50983 | reverse complement strand
TAAGCGCACCATCAGAAACGTTTACGTCCCTTCCGGGGCAACCCAGTACGGTCGAATGATTTCATGCGTTTCTGACACTTCTGCGCATCCGCATCCTCCAACCACGATTCGTCCGCGAACCTGTTGAGCAAACGCACTAGCCTCAAATATTTCAGAACTACAAGTGCAAGTTTGGCCGGTGAACGCACAAGAACGACAGCAAATATTCATGGTTGACACTCTCAGAATGAACATTCAAAAATGACACTAACACGGCCATTTGGGAAGGAAATATCCCCCATAGAGGCGGCAAGACATAGGCTTGCTCATGTACATAGGCGAGCCTGCAGGCCCTGAGATCACTCAAGTCTTACCGCACGATTTTCCATCTTCCTTCCTCAACACCTTGTTGCATCCAATCTTGTAGCGACTCCTCATCGGACACATACAACGTTCTCACTTCTCCGTGTTGTCCCGTCCGATTCAACGAAGGTTTCTAAAAGCTACCACAACTGCCCTTCGAGCCCAATATGAAACTCACCAGCACCGCGCCTGTCACTGGTCCATCTTCACGATCGGCTGATGAACTGTCACGCCATCCTCTCCAGGAGCAGCCTCCACGTTGCCACCAAGAGTTATCATCCCACTGATTCTGCGACCACTTCTGCTCATACGACCACCACTCGTTTGACCACTCATTCGACCATGACCGCTGCCTCTTCCGTCCTCCTCGATCATTCCAATGCGAATTATGATAATCCTGATAATCAAGCGCGTGACATACTCCCTGAGCTGCCTCTGTGAGCTCTAGCGGTCGATAAACTCACCTGCCAGTCCCCTTGCGACTGCGAAGAAGATGTTGACCCTCCACGCTGTATCACTGGTTCGCCGTCTCGAGCATCCCACTTATGAAGGGCCTGCTTCCAGAGCCTCAGGCGACTGAGGGGTACGACAAGTCACCACCTATATTGTAGTGGACTGTTGCCAGTGCCGGAATATTCCCTCAGCTGAGGTTGGGAAGTCTCTCACTAACAATAGAATTGGGTAGAAGTGTACATGAACTAAAAATTAGTTCTCAAAATTTCCTATATATTTTCGCTGTGTCACCAACACATGTAGTTGACCACATGCACGTTTGCCCACACTGATTATCGCCCAGAAAGGTATAACTCAGTAGGTTACCCCTCGAATGCTCTTTTTGAGTCCGTGCCATCCACTCGAGGGGTCGACGGGTGCAACGGGTCTTTGAGATTGCGATCCGATCTGAATCGTACCAAAACTCGCGATGAACACACCAAGAAGAAACTCTCACTTCCGCACATGCTTAGAGTAATTCTGGTAACCTCGACTCGTCTTGGCGAGGTCTATCTGCTTCTGGCGCTGCGCCAGGATCCTTTCCATGGACGCTCTGTGTGACATTGGAAATGAATCCTCGAACAAGTATCAGACATGCCTTATCATACCACCTGAAATCTCCCGTTCGCTGAGCTGAACGAAAGCCGCTGAACTTTATTGGAAACGGATGAAATTCAATTAGATGGAGGCGACAAGCTGTCTAGGAGCCACGTCATGCAGAGCACTTTGGTAGTGGGTACTACCCACCGGGTAGTTTGGCTGCTATGTCACGAAAGCATCGACTTCTTGAAGCGAACGATAAATATCAAGCGCTGAAGCATCGTCAGGAGAGTATCACGTAGTCCTCGAGTAAATTCCCGCTATATGGCCTTGGCTCAGTGTCGACCAATAAGGGCGTCTTGAGAAGGTGGGAGACCTGTCATAGAGGGCGATAGGTAATACAGCGTGCAGACTCCCATTGGTTCAAAATGGAATGCTTCTGCTGACCGAGCACTCCCAGCAGCTAAAGAGGGTCTTACATCCACTATGCTTGCATTGTTCGGAGGCCATTCAGACTGTGGTATCCCAAGCACTGTCGCAATGATGGCAAATACATGAACCTGAGACGCATACCGCAAAGAGCATATCGGGCGTCAAGTCGGAAGCCCCGTAAAGCTCCTCTACGTTATCGAATGGCTGTTGAACGAAAGGAATAGATTGGATCTGCGGCCCGGCAGCGATAAAAACTGGCCACATGTCACTCAACCTAGGGAGGCTAACTGCGAGGCTCTGGTTTGTGTCAAACAAGCTACCTGTTGTCATACCCATGGTCACCCAAGCCGTCAAAATGATCGCCCAAGTATGTGGTCCAACCCTCATCACAGACGCAGACCTGCCATGAGAACGAGTTGAACTGTTCCCGCGACCGCCATGGCTCACTGATAAGCCTACCACTGGAGGTATCCTATCATTTGTTTGGTAATGCCAGCGACAAGGGAGGTTCTCTCGGAGGTAGCATACCATATGACCAGCAGCAGACTTCTCCAAAGACGCTCGGATTGACTCAGCTTGGTGTGCATCGTGTGGCCAGATGTGGGTCACAGGCCCCGTGGTCGTAATATTCACTCTGAACGGAATTGGAATCCAATTATTGCATATGGGGTAGCACTCCAAGTGCTGCCTTCGCTCAATGAAAGATGCTCAAAGATTACAATAAGAAGCTCATCAGCATCACACATTGTTTGCTCTATGATAGATATTATCAGACCGAAATCTCAGTCCAAAGAGAGTCTCCCCGGGAGAGATACAATGGAACACGACAACGGATGCAAGCATAAGTCAGTATCCCACCAGACACATACCAGTCTATCGCTCATTGCATATTCCCTGTTTGATGCGCTCATCTGACTCAGAGACTACTGTAATTAAGTATACAACGAGCGTGTGATACTCGACACATCAATCCGCCGTCCCGGCGTACGGTACCCTACGATCGATTATTGCCCATGGGGTCTTCTCTTGGCACCGTTTCTTGTAGTCCAAATTGACACGAAAGGGTTCTTCTGGACCGCTTCTTCTTAACAAGCTCACCTTCCACTAGAGGACTCGAGTTCATGATCGACAGCAGTCACAGTCTTCCCGAGCATAGTGTCGGGGAAGTAGTCGAAAGCACTTTGATGTATGTTCTTATCGGCGATAGAGAACGCCAAGCTATTAGCGATAGTCGTATAACCGATGAAAGCTTCTCGATTCCCAAGGTCGGCCTCTAAAATTCTCGCAAAATATCAAAAATATGAAAGTACACTCCGAATCCGAACATTGTTGGCGTGACCGCGGACTTACGATCTCCTCGGCTTCAACGTCGATAGGTGCCGGAAAAGGAGCGGACGGGATGCGACCAGTAGTAGGCTCGGGGGTGGTGGGCTTGGGGGTAATGGGTTTCTGAGTAGACCTAGGAGCAGTAGGTTTGGGAGTAGTAGGCCGGTCGGTAGTAATGGTACTAGTAGTAGCAGTAGGCCTGTCGGTAGGAGTAACAGCCGGCCAGTCGTGAGGGGCCCTTAAAGTATAGGGAAGTTCTGCATCTCAACCTTCTTGAAGAAGGTGCACCGCCGTGGGGTTTCTCGGGTCGGACGCGCTGAATTCATCAACAAGCTTACGGACTGTGTTGGCAGCTGCAGTTCATAAAAGTTGCTTCAAGCAACTTGCTCGTCGGTGAGCAGCAGTTGCTCACAATTCCCAACTGCGGGAAATTAGCAATTCCGAATCACTAAGCTTTATCTGTCGCATAGGACGAGCGCATAACACGGTTCGCGGATCGGGAGAAATCCCATTCCCACACTCACATCTCCGGATCAACACCGTCTGCCAGGTTGATTCCAGGATTGGTGGCCCACGTCATGCCGTGATCACTGGTGAGGATGACATTGACCTCCCCTAAAGCTTTATGCACTTAATTAGCCAATGAATTTACCAGAGGCAAACTGCCCCTCTCACCTTGAATCTCGTGTAGTCTATCCCGCAGTACTCCAATGGCGCTGTCTACCCGTCGCACTGCGGCTAGTGTTTCCTCAGTTCCTGGCCCATACCGATGCCCCGAGTGATCTGGTTCATCGAAGTACCTTCAAACTTCAACTCCCCAGTGGGGACAGTTCGGATATGACTACTGCAGATAACTCTCAAAGTTATCTACCGTAGCTACGGTTATTGGGAAGCAATTCTTCTTCATCGGAAGCTACTGCAAGTCCCAGGGTCCAAGGTGCTCCGGCGGAGACAGATGAAATTCGTTAACTTTCCCCACCACTCCGAAATCTTCTAAGGGCTAGACTTAACCTATCTTACAGCAGGGCCAGCCTGACATCCTCATCCTCTACCATGATATTCACCAGCTTGTTGGTTCGTTCGTGAAATCCCAGGCTCTGGTTGTATGGGAAATGATACCTAAATGAGTATAAGGAACCTGCGAGAACGCCAGAATTGGGAGAGTCTTGACGTACGTCGGCTGCATTCCTTGAACGACTTTATCGCAGCCCACCCAATTGATACAAACTGACTTGATACCGAGTCTGCTCGTAGTACCCCATATGGGCTCCGCTTCTTGGAAGAAACTACACAATCAACATACCGATAATTCGTCCTTTCCTTCGTGAAAAGAGAGCGTCTGGTGGCGGCTCACTCACTCGCTCTTTGTGGTGTTCATGAAGAATCTCTCCCCCAAATTGGGATCCCACATCTCATTGGCGACAATACCATGAGTTTCCTCCCATGCTCCTGTCACGAGTGTCCAATGATTCGGAAAGGTTACTGTTGTGAATGTATTGATCAAATGATGGGCCTGAGCCACCATCCGCAACGCCCGGCCTTCCAGCAAAAAGGTAATTCCGTGTTTGCTCACAATGTGAGCAAACGCATATCATATGTCAGATGTCATATCAGAACACTCACTTCAGCCCAAACAATCCGCATTAACCACCATGAAAATCCGACTCTCGAGAAGCATACGAGTAAGACGCAAATCCTGCCAACTTGCTCCCCACCTGAACACCTTTTTCATTGAAATAGTCCAAATTTGGTGTGGAAGTGTTGCCGTAGTA
>NW_003204466.1:68485-69755 GCF_000006405.1 Perkinsus marinus ATCC 50983 | reverse complement strand
ATATTATCATAAGTGGAATGGACAAATATCAAACCTAGCCAAAGACTAAGACTCAAAACAAGTGCCCGAAAGATCTGGACCCAACAGCCTCTACTACGGCGCCGCTTCCATTCTGCTGAGTTCACCAGGGTGCTCCCGAGACCACCTCATGCGGATATTGAACAACTCAATCTTCACTTCAAAATAAACTAAGAGAAATTGATTACTGATATCCTCCCACAACTACTACGAATTTCTATAACAGTATTTAAAATGCTACAAACCGTCGATGCAATATGCCGCCTATATATTCTGCGACCTTGGCTTCTTCGAAGTGGCATACATATCAAAAGCGTCCATCTCTCGCGACGCGTCTGCAGCATTCACTAGCTCCACCGCGGTAGAATCATCAACAATCGTTTGCTGAGCAAATGACAGTATCACACCACATGCTGCCCACAGGCAAAATGCTAGAGTAAAAGCTGTGACACGATCGCCCACCAGCCACACCACCAAACACACAACTGCCGGCCCGAGACCCTTCCCTAGGTCGTCCATCAGCGTGAATGCAGCAAATACCGTGCCCCTTGTTTTAGCCGAATTTACATTCATGAGAATACCCTTGATATTCGGACCAGATACGGCAGCCAGACCGCCCAGAACAACCCATAGTGCGGGATAGGAATATCCACGCAATAATATAATCATGGGGGCCGGCGCCAACATATTCGTCAACGCTATGAATCTTGGCAAATCTTGTCGCCTATTGTTGTAAATACGCTGACCAATATCACCACCAAGCATAGAGAACACTAAACAGGAGACTCCGAAGGCAACAAGCACGCCAGTGGCCTGATGTACAGTCAAACTAAGGTCACTAGAGAGGTAGTCGGGGAGAAAAGTGCTGACCACAGACCACGCCATGCATCCCGGCAACGACTGGGTGAATAGTATCCGATTGGTCGGAACCTCCAAAACCGCCGAGAATTTCGACATGGTCAAATCCGCCAACCTGTATTAATGAGATCATTCAATACAGGGATAGCAACACTCCTACCTAAACCTAGTATGAGCCGACGCATCGCCTTCCCAAGGTGCCGAGGTCTCAGCCCCTTGTATTCCATACCACGCTCTCGCCGCTTCAGCTCGTCGCCTGACACAGCACGCTCAACTCTATGAATAACTGTACGCTCAACTCACGGCGATAGCGAGCCAAGATTAGCAGAGGGCCTCGTCTCGACTGGCAAGTAGTGACGGGACTTCTTTTTGTTTCCAACTTTTCTCGAAACTA
>NW_003204466.1:63369-68385 GCF_000006405.1 Perkinsus marinus ATCC 50983 | reverse complement strand
TCATAATGTAAATAGGCCCACCTCCCAACCTAGCGTTCACTTCGATGAGCCTTGGACCCCGACGACCAGTGTACTTGCCTTCGACATGAAAAACGCCATTAGTGAAACCCATAGCACGTACGGAGTCAACCGCCATTTTCTCCAGACTTTCAACCTGATCTTTCGGAAGCATACTGGGCATGACATCCCACGTCTCCATAAAGTAAGGCTCGACAGTAGGACCGTTGTCATGCACTGCTGCATACACACACTTACCACCACACATGATCATATCAACATCCACTTCAGCACCGTCGAGATACTCCTCAAGCATGAAATCACCAAAGTGAACCTTAGGACCATCAGAAGCGCAGTTACCACTGAATTCGCCATCAACAACAACCATGCTCGAAATGAGATCTCGGGTGTCCCCATACGTCATACGAAGGTCTTCCAGATCAGTGACCTTCTTAACACCTTGAGAAGCAGACCCGCTAAGTGGCTTGAGTACAGCCGGAAAGCCCACAACGTTAGCAGCAGCCAGCAGGTCGTCCTCGGACTGTATCAGATAGTTCTCAACACTGGGAAGACCGGCCACCTTGAGAGCTCGTCGAGAGGCGTACTTGTCTCTAGCAATCATAATAGATTGCTCAGAGGGACTATGTAGACCGCCTAGTTCTTCACCGATGCGAGCCATGGTTTGTAAGGCCAACTCGTAAAAGGTACAAATACCATCAACGTGGTCCAGTTCACTTAGTGCGGCCACCGTATCAGCAACCACCCTATCCTGATCGGACGACATGATATCCATAGGAATGAACTTATACACTTTCCCTTCCTCGACAAGTGACTTGCACCAGGCGTCAGGCTCATCCACCAAAACCACGTTCACGCCGAGATCGTAGGCTCTTTCATAAATAAAGCGCTTGGCGGGATAACCCGTACCGAAGAACACTATAGTAGAGCCTCTCAGCAGTCTAAGGCGTAGGTCTTGCGACTGGCCCGTGTTGGCGGACAAAAGCTCCTTAGGAACTTTGGACAACATGGAAAAATCAGCATCAGGAAAAGGAGTAGAGGAAGTCGTCGAATGCACACTGATGTCATCGTAACTATTTTCAGTGGTAGAGGTGGTAGAAGGTGCAGAGCACCCTGACTTGGGCGAAGCAGGAGGCGAGTTCGCAGATACCACAAAGTTTGATACCATTGTTAGAACAAAAACGAAAAACTGGAGGAAATAAATAAACAGAGGAATTTGCAAACTTCGACAGTGTGCAAAACTCAACTACTTATAATTCCATCTAGTCACCGAAATCCCCTCAAGAGCACTCGCACTTGAGAAGGCTGACATTAAGAGGGTACAATAGACGCAATGCCTCCGACGCGTCGACAACGAACGAAGATGCCAAAGCCTTCCCTATGAAAAAGTTGCGAACAGTTTTCTAGCAGACACCGACACTACCGGTGGCTCGAGTCGGGTGGTGGCCTAGCGATGCGACACAGCGCAAGATGCTCCTGAGAAAAATTGAATCAGTTGCATCGTGTAACGTGCTCGTACTATTAGGTGGTCATCTAACTACGCAGTACTACACACATGACGGATTCTATGCTTACGGCTAGCAGCAATACGGCAAAAAAATTGAGGAAATTGAAGGTCGATCAAGACTGGCAAGATCGTTATCGAGTAACTCGATTCGAGTTCACACAAGTCCAGCCCTTCAATGAAAGCCCCTCCGACTCGAGAGTGTGGGATTGGAGAACCGGGGCGCCATTCAGCGAAGGCTGGATTTCCAAGTGTGCGCGAGATTGCCAATCAAGCAACGTTCAACGTTGCCACTAGTCTTAGACTAGTAGTCTTATTGTCTAATCTGTAGATCGGCAATGGGGGAATCCATGACCTGCGAATGCGCCCAAGGTTCTATGTGGCAGGGACCGCATGGTGCGAACTAGGTCTTACTTGTTGCACACCGATACGGGACATCCCCCGGGTCGGGTGGGTGTGGTCGAAGCGCATCAGGCCAGTGGTGTATTGCTGCTCCACATAGAAACAAGGAATTGTTAGGTTAAGTTCCGTGGGATGGCCGCACACATATCTTGCACGCATGTGTGCGTATGCACGTGCAGGTTGTGTGCTCTTCGCGGTGCATTCCAGGTTTGCATAGTCTCTCGTTACTGAGGTGATTTCACTGCCGCAACGCTCCGCTAAGCTCTCAAGAGTTGATAAAGTTACTCTTGTGAGGACTGGTGGAACCCCGTCGCTACATTCCGGGGGTCGCTAATCTTGAAAAGGCTTGATGGTGAATGGAATAATATATTTGGACTATGGCAGGTCTTGCGGCAGGACTCCTGCCGCAGGAGTCCTGGAGTTCTGCCGCAATACGAGGATGTGCGGTTCTTTGAGAACTGAACTCAATAGGGAAATGTGAATTTTATGACATATCAGCATTGCACGTGAACGACTTCGGCATGCAGCATGGCCGTTCTAAGGCATTAGTCGAGATTATCAGCTGAGCTGATTCAGCTCGCTTCTTTGTGCCGCGGCGGCACTGCCGCCTAGATGTACTATGAGGAGGAGATTGCTTGAAACCTTCAAGCACAGTTGTTTGCACAATATTTGCGGTAAGAGAGGGGTCAGGTCGATCATGAAAATCTTTCATCATGGGATCCGGTATTTCGGATGGTGACGAATTTGTATCGGATATAAATTCTACATAGAAGGCTAGTAATATCAGCAAGGCCGAGCTCGACTTCGTCGTTGCAACTTGTGCACAGCAGGGGATCAGTGTTGAAAGTATTCTTATTCCCGTTTATGGAAGTCCAAGCATGGGGTGTATTGTACATGAGGCAAGCTACATGAGACACTAATAATAATATCTAGCGAAGATAGTGACATTATCATTTTCAATACTTTGTATCGAAAATGATCTTTCGAATAGGTCCCAGTAGCAGGAGCGTATGAGGACAATGGGCTAGGTTGAATTATCCAAACATATTTAACCTGAATATGGTTCCGTCCGCGTGCACGGTAACATCGGAAAAGTGGGATGCCGTGAATTCAGGGGCTAAGGGTACTAGACTCCCCCCATAGTACCATCAATCGAATCGATTGAATTGATGCGTGTGTACACCTCCAAGCTGTGCCATCCGTTCGCTGGAGAGAGAAGTTAGGGTTGTTTCGAGGCCGTTTGACCCACATGTAGCTGCGGCATACAGGAGCGAGAACGTCTTGCCACTCCCTGGGGCTCCGCAAGCAATATTTCCTCGAGTTAAAGCAGATCGTACTGCCATAAATCGAGAGGTTGTATTGGGAAAGATAAGCACTTGGGCTTGTTACGCATACGATTCCTCGCTTTGTGTACGCGAACGCCCGAGAACGCCAGCTTGCTGATATTCACTTCCATGTCTAACGCTTGAACCACCATACGCCATGGTGTAGCAACTACACTTTTTTGTGTAACTGTTATACCAACAGGTATCATTTTCCATCCAGTCTTTTCCCGGTAATCGGTGATAATCCTAGAAGTTCACTGTCATCCCCGATTAGAGTTACTGTCAGTTATTTACTGATAGGTTGCAGAAGCTCATCTGATTAACTTCATTCATATTGTTACTGTATCAAATTGATACTATCAATACAAGTGTACACTTAGATTCTGTGAACTATAGAGTAGTGGAGTGTGGGCGGAATTTGAGGTCAATGTCAATAATTGCTGAACTTCGGTGTCTCGAATATCATAGCCATGGCTATTCTGATACAATACAAGTATACACGTAGCTTCTATGAACTATAGAGTAGTGGAGTGTGGACGAAAATTTGAGGTCAATCTCAATAATTGTTGAACGTCGGTGTCTCCAAAATCATATCCATGGCTATTCTGATACAATAGTATTGTACTTTATCATAGTTCGGAGGTCATCAATCATGACTCATCATCAAATTCCACCGTGGAATGGTCACTGGATAGGACCCGCGGGACATCATCTACTTCAACTGTCGAAGTTCGACATAATGTCTAAATTAGGCGTTTTTTATTAACCGCCAAGCAAATTAGAGGTTCACACAATGGAGAAGTGACGTAAGCAAAATGTGCGTACGCTTATGTGAACGCACGTTTTCGCGTCCGCTACTCTACATAATGTTCTGCAATCACAGTTAATGTAATTCAGAATTCTCTATGATGTTCTGGCAGAACGGTTCTGCATCCCTGGGCTTATTCTTCTTCACCCAACCGCGGGAGTTTATTGAGAGCTTCCTGGTTGAGAGCTTCCTGGTTAAGAGCCTTCTGGGTAGGAGCTCCCTGGTTGATAGTTCCCTGGTTCCTGTCCTCCGCCGAAAGTTCCTCAGCAGCATTGCGCCTTCGACGTCGCTCATGAATTCAGTTATGCCTTCATCAGGCGAGAGATTCGTCCAACTCTTGTCTTCGATTCCAGCAAAGGGGACTGAGACTCTCAATTTGAGTATCAATTTGAGACGTGCTAGCTAACGAGCTTCTCTAAAGTTTAAAATAGTGTACGTATATATCGTTTGTGAATTGATCACTGATGAGCAACTCAAATTTCCCGACTGAGACCGATTCCCTTGTTCTTCTGGCAGCAGGTCTACTTGATTCTTATATGGTGTGATAAAGTTTTAGTTTGCTCGTGATTAACTTGTTGTACTTCCAAATCAGCGCCTTTCCTTTAGGCGCAACAATCTACCATTTTGTTTACCTGTCGTTCCTACCCATAGATTAATACCTGGCGAGTCAGATTGTTGTGTTGTCTGGGCGAGCGAGAATTTCAAGATGATGTCCTCCCAGCAACTTGCAGTCAAGTAGCAGAATTTCTCCCGTTACCAGAGGAAATGCGCTTCGTTTCTTTACATATACTAGCTGCCGATCTCACTCCTACTTGCTGCATCTGAGTCGTATTTGTAGTTCCTTGTACTTATTGGTGATGGCCAAGTCGATCCGTTCTAAGGTCAAGAAGCGCTTCAGAACCTGTAAGAGGCAGTTGGTTAGCGCCATCATCGATAAGAAACGACTCCAGGACACCAACCAG
>NW_003204466.1:60938-63269 GCF_000006405.1 Perkinsus marinus ATCC 50983 | reverse complement strand
TAACTTCGCACCCTCAGTGGTGTCTCTCCCTATTTGTCTGCAACTTGAGTCCAAAGCTACGGCCCGTCGCTGCTATTATCACGACGGTGATAACGATTGTTCGTAATAGGGATGAAAGCACGATATGATGACGTTGTTAATCACAAGAATACTTCCAGTGCTCGTGGATGGTCCCATCTAGTGCCAAATGTCGTGGGAAACTGCTTCCCTCGAAAGTATGGCAACGATAGGAAGAGCGGATGTGACACGTCTGATGGGTGTAGCGAGGAGGGGATTGGAGTTGTCAAGACTACCATCAGTGAGTCTCAGCAGCAGAGGAATGATCGAAAACGAGCAGAAGACTTCCTCCTCTTCATGGGTGGGCAGTGTTCGTGATGGAGTGGTATGTTATCATAATTATTTTCAGATAAGGCGAAGGCTCCACAGCTTGCTCCGTCTCCTCTGCTTAGCCGATCGGCGGTTTCAACGGTAGCGTATTCGGATGAGAAATACCATCAGGAAAAAAAGAAGTATTTCATACTGCTGCTTGTCAGTTCGCGTTGGTCTCCATGAAGTTCCCTTAGGCCGTGTCCTGGTAGAGGGAGCAAGCCGCCGTTGTGTACGTCCTCACACTTCCAAAAGGGTAGAGGTGTTCCGAGTCTTGATGTTGGTGAAAAGCATCCTGTTGTTGTTGGCCCCGTCACTACTATATGCCGCGATGAGACTGATGAAATTATCGGTAAGAAAACGAGAGAATCGACTTGTAGTTTTTTCCTCTTTTTGTGCAGGTGAAACGTTATGCGTGGTCCCGCCTTTTCTGAAGGGACACTCTGTGGCAATCAAGATTACATTAAATGATTACATTCCGAAAGCTGATACACGAGACAGTCCTCTGAGCTTCTGTGTTGGACTTTCTACAGGTGGAGGTCTCCGGTTCGATCCCCGGTGGCGGCATTTTTCAGTTTTAGGACCTCAACTCGAGCAAGAAAGAGGTATAGTGATAAGCTTCTGCTCCTCTCGTAGTGAGGTTAAACACATGCGCCCGAGAAAGGTGTGTTCTAACACCGCGAACTCTCAGTCCACCGAAGTTGAAGCTGTAGTTATCAGCGAATCTCGAGTGAGTAGGCGAGGGAGTGGTATTCAATTGAAAGCAAGGTATCTGTTCGCTTTCCTCAGCTGAGCTTAGGAGTTTTTTACACACCATAGGGTTTTACATACGAGCTAGGGTAGAAGAGTACAGAAACTAAGAAGAATTCCCCAAACTTTTCTGCAGAATTTTGATATTGTCAACAACACATGTAGTTGAGCATGTGCATATCTTCCCATACTACTTGGCGGTGTCTCAGGTACTTTTCTATAAAGAACGTCATTTCTGGATCCTATGGGGGGAGGGGTTGCTCTTTGCTGTAGAGAGTTGTGTCGGTGAAAGCGTTGGAGGTGAGCTTCATGTTAGGGTCTCGGCGACAATGTTGGATCGCGCCTTTTAATGGCGGCTGATACTGCCAGCCCGGAGTATACATTCGGGTATGGCGCTGGAGCCACGAGTGTGAGAGAGAGATATTCTACCGATGAGGTAAGCGCGCTGTTTGGTCATCGGACGTCCCAGGTTCGATTCAGGTTGAGCGCATTTATGTTGCTAGTCGCGGCCCTGCTGGGTGTGCAGTAGAATGGCAACGAGTTGAAGTGAGCTCATCATGGCTCAACTCCCCTGACAGGTGGATCGCCACTCTACTTGTCGTACGTAGGCGTCGTCATCAGATACTCTCGAGCTCTTGGTAAGACTTGCGGTTGGCGTACCGGAGCGCCAACGCCATCACCTTACGAGAAGCCGCAGCTCGACAGATGCCTCCATCGAGTGAATGAAGTGAACCTACTAGCATGTATAGTCGACTCGAGAGAGTGCGCTCTGGGTGAGGCTGTGCGTTCTCTGCTACGATCTTGCAACACTTGCTATGTCGTTTCTCCTAGCGTAGGCCTAGGTGAACAGCTTTAGACGAGTGTTTATATTATTTTTCGGATATCGTTTTCTCGTGCTTCCATGTGTGGACATTGTAAAGAGATCTATTCTATGCAACACAAGTGGTCGTAACTCTCTGCTACAGGATAAGAACGAATGATCATTAATATCGTCATCCACTGTCAGTATCGCCTAACGAGAATCCCGGCGCATCGCTAGCTGAGCTTGCATGGTGGCTACGATTTGTGTATAGACCCCAGTCGGTCCTCGGCCCTGAGGCTTCTTGCAATGGCGGTGGGTACTTGTAGCAGCATCTCCATCAGGAAGTCTCTCAGGGCTTGGACACGCTATTGAGGTCGAAGGCATTAGATGGTCGGGCCCTATGCAGAGAGGAT
>NW_003204466.1:41663-60838 GCF_000006405.1 Perkinsus marinus ATCC 50983 | reverse complement strand
AACGTTCCATAACTTAGCAGGATAATAGAGGGCTTGCAAGTAGGGCGCTCCAGCCGCAAACTGAACGTCACGATAAGAAATCTGAACTCGTTCGGGGATGCCAAATTTCTCAAGTTCGCCTAAATTCACCACAGCTCCACCAGGCCTGGTCAGATGAGCTCTCGTGATACCAGTGCCAACACCACTGACATAGACATCAGAATTAGTGAATAATTCGAGTTGTTCCTCGAAGGTATACTTTTTCCAATCAACAAACGTAAAGTCACAAACACCCTCATCCTTGAGCTTCTCAATCAAGTCGAAGAACATCTTCCTATCAGTAGCATCAAACCTCTTATTGTCAGTGATAACGCCTTTACACCCATCACTGGACACACCAGTTTTGACCTCAGCCGCAGGATCCATAGCCGTCTTGGAATCGATCAAACCATAGCGAGCTTGCAAACGTCGAGAGAAATACCACAGAGAATTTTCATACGTATAGGAACCAGGTAAAGTACTGTACGTATTAAACGATCGATGGGCCATCCGGCGCGAGCCTACTATTATCCTTTGAAAACGATACAGGCCATCCGTGAGGTCATCGAGATGAGTATATGTACCACCGCCGAAAACAGGCGCGATGTCGTCACCAATGACGTGCATGCCAGGTCTTAATACGCCGTTATACACCATTTTGAACAATACGTTCACATCAGCAGCCCCATAGCCAAATCTCAACATCGATACGAACATAGGGTAGAGTCCATCGTAAAGGGCATGTCCAACGTTGTGCATGTAGAGAGCGAAACCATAAACAGTCAGGCCGGGACGGAAAGTTGCTCCTGTGATGGTATGATGCATTATCCACATTTCGGCATCCAAGGGCGAATCGAAGATGTGTATGAGTGGCTCGAAGCGGTTACCAGTGGGTTCATAATCAACATCACCCATAAAGAAGTCGCTGCAGCCCTCGATGAGCATTCTCACTCCCGATTCAGTGACCATAGACCCATCATAGGGGCCGGGCAGGACTGGGTCCTTATCAATGTCAACAGGCCGACCAGTGTACGGCGACGACCGTATTCGGGAACTCGACGGAAGAACGATGTGGAACTTCTCTTTAGACGATACATAGTAAAAGTTGTCGAAAATGCAACTCCGGTTCAGATTGCTTCCTGTGCACTGTATAGTCGTCCAAAGGTGAGGACGATCCGAGGGGTTCTCGAGGGCGATGTAGTCGGTCGTAATAGGCCTACCACTCCACGGGTCGGTCAGCTGATCAGCCCTCAGATACGCTGAGGTAGAATTCGACAAAGGGTCGGCGGCCGAGGTCGCCTTGGGTGTTGGTAACGGGTGAGATGGATCAGGACCGCGCAGAGAGGACACAGTGTGAATCGGGGAGTTGGACAGTAGCAGGAAGAGAAATAAAAGTGTGAATGCAAGGGGAACTATACAGAGCCATCGCTGCTTGGGCCGTCGTTTTCGGAAGGAAGACCGCGGACTGGTCATAGGGGCGAAGCAGGAACTAAAACAAAAGACGCAGGTTCGATCCCCGCACCCGGTGTTTTTCCACACGAGTAATACCCAACAACCGACTTGAACATCATAGTTGACTAGAATATCAATTTCATTATTGTGATATGTATTCTTCTCATCGCAAGAAAAAAATGGCCCACTTTGTTAAGTCGTCAGAATGTTCTTAAGGATAGCCAGCCAGCAATCTTAGCCAGATTGCTGCACTCAGCAGACTACATTCGAAAGCGTCCCATCTTAGCATTGTAGAGAACAGTGGTTATACGCCTAAGCAACGTACTCTGGCAAATACCATAAGAGAATCAGCTTCCATGCTGTCGAAAAAAGGCGCTATCGAGCTCGTCGCCCCCGAAGGAATCGCCTTACCTTCGCTATAGAAGCAAAAGTAGGGTAACCGATGACGTCACTAGTTAGATACATCAGACAATATAGACCGGATCATCCCGGAAAATGGTAGGAGAAATTTAAATTATCATAGTGGCAAGACAGGTAAGTTGAGGTGATCTCATTTGCACTACATATCAGTCCACAGGTCCACATGGAATAATCAGTACCGACCATATACTCTCACATAACCATCGATAGACTGACCGAATTCACCGAGCCCTCAACTAGGAAAGTGGGATCGACAACCACGCAGCGATCCGTTGAATATAGTACATAGGATCGCTACTACACAAGTAGGCAAAAAAGAAACCTCCCTTGAACAGCCCTTCCTATTCCTGAGCCTCCATGATCGGATATAGGTAACAACTGCAGGGATCGAACCAACAACCTCCTGCTTACTAAACCAGACCACTAACGATCAGGCCAAACACACACTAAAAATATCCTCCCGGATAATGGTCAACGCAATACACCACAATAGAGGAAACTGTAATGACCTCTTTCTTTCAAGTGGTACTGCCTTTTCTGTCATTTCATACATCACTCCTCATTGGCCTTGGCGAAAGCGCTCTCATCAACTGATAGAAAAATTCAAATATCAATAATTGCAATGAGCCGGATCAGAGAGCCTCGAAATGTTTGACTTACTCTCAGCATCTCCCATTCCCTCATCCTCATCTTCAGAGTCACTACTCTCGGATTCGGACTACAACAACAAGAGAAAGTTTATGCAACTTTTACACCTACAATTAATTCTCCTACCTCTTCCTCCCGCTTCTGCTTGGCCAGCTCTTCCTCATCCAACCCAACGAGCTCAGGCCTGAACAGTCGACCTTATACCCTCTCACTTTACCCCAGCACCTTACGCTTGTTTCAATGCGAAAGTACCTCCCTCCTTCTCAATAGACTCCTTTATCGCGTCAATGCAAGCACCAATACGCTCAAACCCGACGTCCTATCCAATAGAACATAACACGAAAATCGTCATGGTTACTCTTATCACCCTCAAAGAACACGTAGTTACGATGTAATACTGGGGAGGAGCTATCAGCTTCACCGTAGTGGTGGCCTTCAGCGACTCATCATCATCAACCTGACCATTTCCAATACCACGCGATTGAGCAAGCACCGTTAAAGTCACCTTAGAATTGTCATTAGCGACCGTTCGACCGGCAATCAGTGCCCTCTGGATTGCCTCTATACCTTCATAATCGAAACATGATACCTATTAGGTCAACATACAAACACATCGTTAGCTACATGAGATCAGAGTCATGTAATGTTGGAGGACTACATGTTCGCTCTCCTCAACTGAGCTGAGGAGTTTTTGGGTAGAAGTGTACGAAAATCAACTAAAATTTCGAAAAATTTTCTCAAAATTTTCGTATTTTTGTTCCCGCCAGACAGCGAACAAAAGCTTAGTAGTTTCCTCGCTTATTATGGGGGTTTACATATGAACTCGACTACGAGTGTACAAACACCAACTATAACTTCCTCGAAATCTCCATCTTGTCACCGACACATGTAGTTGAACGTGTGCATATTTTCCTACACTGGTTCCATTTCCAAACAAGTTGTAAACGCACTCCCAATACTCTGTATCAGTAATTAGGACCAGTGTGGGAATGCATGCACATGGTCAGCTACATGTGCTGCTAGGAATATAGAAATTTTGAGAAACTATCGTTGATTTTTGTACACTCCTACCCAAAGTCGTGTGAATTTTTCATAGTGTAGTGAGGCAATTTACGAGCTTAGTTGAGGAAACCAAACACATATTCCCACACTGTTCAAGACCATGAGAGATAATACACGAAATGATATCAATAGGTTCATAGTACATTGGAGTTTCACCCGTGATATGAAAAAAAATATTCCACAAAACACTGCTTATCACCGCGAATATCGAGTTTTCACTGAGTACTACGCCACTTCACGTAAAACGGATGAAGCTCCATTTTACTAGTCATATTTTTATGTATATACACCCATTAGATATGAATAGCACAGACAACACTGTATTACCTCCACCTTGGCCTTCACCCTCAGCTGATGAGGTGCCATTCGTCTGGTGACCACATTAAGGAGAGTCTCGCGAACCTCCGGGGTGATTTCGAGACCCTCCAGAATGCTCAAATCCGCGTTGTCACTGAGAAATCCCCATCACCAGTACTAATGTGAGGATACTACTACCCGACAAGCTTAGATAGTCCATCATAAGCATGACCGAACCTGTCGTAGAGGGGCCAGGAGATCTTTGAACACGCCTCCTCTAGAGACATGCCGTGGGTCGATGCTATGTGCCTCATGATGGACTGGACAGTCTTTGCCTTTGAATACCTAAAATGATGACGATGATAATAATTGAGTTTCACCGGTGATACGAAAGACAAATTTCACGACGACTACTGCATAGCGCAAAAACCTGAATTTTTTTGCCGAGTATCACGCCACTTTAACAGGTAGAACTCCAATGATAATGATGACTCGGTTGATAGTATTACTTCACATCCAGAGCCTCAGCATCCTCTCGCGACACACGCTTCTTCGAGAGGTCGATGTAGCCCTTCTCCTTATCAACTCGTAAGACCATGAACGTATCGAAACTGATGGTGGCGACAATACAGTCGGTATTAGTACCTCTTCAAACTTACCGTCCAACTTTGATGAGCTTAGGGATAGATCTAATACGCCTCTTAGAGAGCTCGGAAAGCTGAACCATACCCTCCATATCGTCATATTCGCATAAGGAAACGTACGCTGCAACGTCGGTGACTTGCTTCACCAGGGCCTAAGGGGAAGAAATCGAAGATTCGGATTTAAGATTTTACACTACCACAATGCACTGGTCAATCTCAGGAAATTGCTCTCGGTAGAAACGGCAATGGAGATGGGCGGCTTCGGAGCTCATGGTGATACGTGACGGTGGAAGCAGTAACCGGGAAGAAGGAAAACTAACATTGCACGCACATGGTCTACCATCGGACCTATTTTGAATCTTGTGTCCGTGAACCTAAGATACCCCCGACTGATGTTAATCGATTTTTGCCCAACATAGTTCCACACGTGTGTGATATGGTATTATACTATACGAGGGATGAGTTCAGTGTTCATCAACCTCCACAACCGATCAAACAAGGGCCACTGAGGGGACAATGGGAGGTAATACCCGCATACTACAGTGGCCTACTGTCTGCCGATAGAGTAGAATTCAGCTGGAATCAGCAGACATGTCTCGTTGGAGGTTAGGATATCGATCAGAATGGCGAACGCCACTCTTTCGACTTTCATGAAAATAGCAATACAGTGGTACTCTGGTAATGCTATGGGAAAAATAACCGGTTTCGAGCGCCTTATTCACGATTTCCAAAATAACCGCGAGCGATCATATTCTATCGTATGCTTCAAGTTTTTGCAGGCTTGGAAGGAAAACTTCTTACATGATATTTTGGACAATTTTCTGTCCACGATTTGATCTGCGAGGTGCCTCAAAAGTCTTATACTACTGTTCTCTGTGAAATCACATAAAGCAAGCAGAGACGACTTCCCCCTGAATCTTCCTTGTGAACAATATTGATAGTAGACGTTTGTATATCGGAAATTCGCCAGTACAATGTTGTCTCCTTGTTGTGTAGCGATTCTTTAGCTGATTCGCTGCAATACTCGCTATCCTAAAATGACCTATCTTCGGAGTTTTATCTCTAGTTTATTAACTACTCATTCGCTAGTGTGAAATTCTTATAGTTTATCGAATTCAAACAGATTCTAGGTCGTGAAAATTCAAGTTAGAAGTCACTAAAAAGTAGTTGTGTTCTCTCATTAATTTACGATAAGTATTCGTACATAGTATGAGGAATCGATACCCATTATTACATTTCATCATCCTGTTCTTTCAGTGTATTTTTACATACTCTCGTAAATTATGGCAAACAAGATCACTGAGATCGCGCTGGAATGACATGTAAGTTATCCTTGGTTCACTCTACTGAATAGGTTTGGTTGATGATATTCCTATCAGGTTCCGGTTGCTCTGGTGCGATTACTCGCATCCTCACCAAGGTAGATGGTGTTGAGAGTGTTGATTGCGACATTGAGAAGAACCAAGTGATGGTCCATCATACCGACGCTGTCACTGGAGAGCAGCTTGTCGAGAAGCTCAAAAATTGGGTACCTTTTCATGTTGTCTAAATCGTGGTCATGTAAGTCTTTGTTGTGTCAGGCCTCGGCTAGTGGTCGTGAGTTGGCACTCATCAGCACTCAGGATGCGTAATAATTACCATCACTATCCCTTGCGGTAGTTCGATAGAATTACTTCAGCTTTCTCGCTCAAAGTTGACGCTTTGTGTTATCAGTATCTGACGGTAACTTTTAAGGGTTATGGCCATACCACTCCACGAGAAGAACATCCGAACATTCGCATGCTCTCGATTAGATTGTCAGCTGACACTTGTGCCGGTGACTGGTGTATGAGATGGTACATCGTTCATCTCTTTGGGGGGAAGGGTTTTTGCGGTAGTTGTCGGAAAACGAGTTGGACATTGTCCTGGTCCAGGACTCCTGGAGTTCGTATAACAAGTCCGTTTTTATATAACAAGTGCATTTTCATGAGATTAACTTTTCTACTTTGAACCGATGAGACAGAGGAACCTCTATCTAGTGGTTGGTTGTTGCTGGCAGCTGTTGCTGTTTGTCCTTAGGACAAAGCAACTTGCTGCAATTGACTTTTATGTCAACATGTCCGGACATCTCGTCAAGACCCGCTCACTGAGTGAGTTGGAGAGTGAGCCTCACTCTCATGCTCTGCCTCGGACTGCTGATATATTATTGTATATGATTATTCTTCAGGAGGCATTTAGTGAAGTAGGTCGAGCGGGTTTTGAAGTCCTACAGCCTATAGGTCTTAATGGGGAGAGGATAGTAGTGAAGGATTGAGGAGGTAAGATGTGGTTCTACTTGAGCAAGAACTTCTTACTCAAGTAAACTCCTTACTAAGAAGTTATTCAAGGTGAAGTTGAACTTACTTCGAGTAAGTTAGAAGTTATTGAAACTCTCAAGTTGAATAACTTCCCATCACAATTCTATCACTTCGAATTTGCAGGTGATGATATAATACAATCGGTACTGTGATGGAAAAGTTCAAATGATACAAAGAATCGAAATTCATCACAATGTGGCAGGTATATACCACCCAGAGTTGCTGAACCCGAAAAAAATCTTTCAAGCGGAAATTTTCCGAAATTTCGGGAAAAATATAAGTGATCAACATTTCCACTTACGGGCACGGAGCGTATGCGGAAGCCACAAGGGGTTCATCCCTTGACTCCCTATCCGCATTGCGAACAACTGTGCAGCACAACTCGTGAGGTATTAGTGACGTTGGTGCAGAAAGCAATGGCACTACTGTAGTGTTGTAAGAAGTAATGTCGGTAGTACCGGCTTGGTACTGTGGAAGAATACAGCGTCAGCGGCCCCTATGTGGTCGTCGGAGGCCAACCGAGATATAAGTTACATCATGTTTCGTAATAGACTGCACATTACAGTAACAACGCAGTCGAATGTATACGGCTCAGTGGGAGTCTGAGGATAGTCATGGAGAAGGACTCGCCTGACAACATATCGCGCACTGACTCCGATGTTCATTTGTTACTGATTACCTTGGGTTTTTTGCACCAGCAGCCTTCGCCTCATATCTCGGTCTTCCTTTAATCTTGGTCTCGGCCTTGCAAGAGCATGTCGTTGAAGCGTCATTAATAACAATGCTTTATAACAGCTTATACTAACTTATTATGGCCTCATGGTCCGTGAGGGTGAAACGACGATTTAACGCCTCGAGTTCAGCCCTACTGGAGTTTATCTGAGACAAGTTGCCACTTTCAGCCAAAAGAACAGGAATACTGTCCCATGATGTCAGTATTCTCTGAATCATCGTCAGCGCCCCATTCCGCCGCATTTAATGCGGAGTTCCAGCCTCATGAGGAGAAAAAGAGCATCAAGATACAGAGGACCCGATGCCAGATTGCGAGCTTCGATGTCGATTGGAATTCAAGAGCATGCTACCCTTCTCGCGGTGAGAATCTCACCTCACGCATTCGTCTCTCTCAGTCGGTGCACCGTTGACAGACGAGGGTTTCATATAAGCGACAGTTTTCGAGCATGCAAGAAGTAAAGTGCGCGCACATTATCAAGCTAAGTCTAGGTCGTCACGACCTATGGCACAACATCATACAGTTTAGCGAATTAACTGAATTACCGGCGGTAATTTACCGCCAAGTTAAATGGAAGCTCCACTCTCAGAGTAGCTTCTCAGACACTCAGTCGCATCAAGTGACTCGAAGTTCTATCCGATGACTGCGCAGCGGTGAGTGCTCCGATAATCAGAGTCTGATTGAGCTGCATAGCAAATCTGGGCAGCTAGATCTGCTTATGAAGCAGCCGACATCGCATAGTTGGGTATATGTTGTTTTGGTTGGTGACTAATGATTGGTCTTTCATCGTTATCGTCATTACCACCGTAGTTGCAGCATCAGCTGTCAAAACGACCAGGAGCAATCACCCCGTCCTCATTTGACTCGAAATTATCTGGATCGATAAGGCTACTGTGGAGCATGGCATGAAATGGGCCTCTTTTGTCAGAACTCAGTTTCATAATTCAGTATATATCCCGTAGCATCACATGACATCGTCGACGACCCCACAATTACCGGGTCATATACGTCGCCACGACGTGGTTCCCTCCTCGTCGCATCAACTCCGAAAGACCGCTCTCCAGCAATGGCGGAAACTTGTAGCAAAAAAGGCACGAGGAAGAGTTCGACTCTGGCGGATCGGGCGAGCACTTTCGCAGTCGGCAGGAGCAAGGCATCTCTACGCGTGGTCTAAGTTAACTATTGCAACGACCCGGCGTCAGCGCCGATTACACGCGAGACGAGGTCCGAAACATAGAGGTCTCTCTAAGGCTTTAGTACTGACTGCGACTTACTTCATGGCCTGGCGAGCGAGAGCCAACTACGTGGCCGATACATTCCGTGGACTATCAGGCAAGGTAAGGCGCTTCCGTTGAAACATCGAGCTTTAGCTTGGAAAGGATGTTGTTCATTTTGATGCTATTGAGAGAGTACATTAGCACAGCTTACAGCAATGTGTCTTTCCTGATTCGGAACTCACGCATTGATTTCGCTGCACGGTTTGTCTCTGTTTGAGTCAACTGTGAACGGAAATGTAGATCACAGTTAACTCACTTGATGATTCATTCAATTCTAAGTGCGACCGGGTCTATAGTAGGGGATGAGAATCTTCGGCTCTCGTTTCCCGCGGGCATAGCTCGGGTAAATAGCGCGATAGTATCGCGGCGATACAGGGAGCGTTGCACAACGTGGATTGCTTCTTTTCATGGAGCTTGTGTATAGCGTAAAGGTTCCACGTCTTCAGGAGCATATCCTAGTCTTCATATTGACGGCGGTGTTTCCCGCTTGGCGACATTCCTTACAGTGTAGCCGTCTGATTCGGGCACGCGCTGAAAGACTGTACATAAATGTGCAGGAGCATTTCGCCAGAGGATTCCTTCGGGACTGGTGAGAACAGATGCAGCACTCAGAAGGGATCATCTACGTAGGTTTATTGAAGCCCTCATTGTAAGGCCTCGTATTATCAGAGTCGAAAGGCGCACTCTTGAACGAATATTGCTCGCTTGGATGGACTTGGTTCGTCAAATGAGCTCACAACGAGAGGACAAGCTCAGCTACTGGGCCAGCATCCGGGATGAATCATTTCGAGGCGCATCCAGACATGTATACGATGACAGTTTAGTGGGGAACTCTTGGTTCTATACCCAGATTCGATTCTTACCTGCGTGGACCAGCCCGTTCGTCCGTCTATGGACTTTTTTCTACCTGCTGTCGAACATAACATTTCGACAACGAAAGTTGAAATCGTCTTCCGTTCGCGTTACCGCCTTGAAGGCCCGCCACCACACAAGAAGGGCTTTAACTAGCATGTCGACATTGTGGAGGGTTTACCATCACCATCGAATCCGCCTCATGCGGAGATGTCTGAGCCATTGGGGGACCGCGACGGCGCTGATTGCGGACAGCCGATCCAGGCAGAGAGAGTTCTTGCGAAGGATGACGATGAAGAAGCTGAATTCATGGCGGAGACTCGCTACTCGGCGGAGACAGGCCAAGTTTGAAAGATTGCATGGTTGAGTCCGATGCGAACGTTAGGTCGAAACTCATGCGAATCCTCGCACCCGAGATCGGCCAAATCACCCTCAACGGTTTTTGCGATTCTGTTCTGAAGGCCTGCCTGAGCCGCTGGCAAGCATTGGCCTTCCACCGCAGGCAAACGCGACACGCTCGGGAACTGGTGAGCCTCTATCGGTACGTCCTGTCACCATGATTCGGACAGTCTCAGCTCCTGTTCCTTCGGAATAGAAGGTTGGATGGAGACAGAAGTATGAAGATCCACTTGCATGCCTGGATCGAGCTCGTCTCACGAGAGCGACGCTCTACTGCTGCCGGGCAGCTGTATGCTCGGCTGTTACTGCAACAAGCTTTCACACACTGGTTACGATGGTCACAATTGAAGATCGACATTACCGTCAACATCAAGGTTGAAGGGCAAAGACGCGTTGCCAGAGCTGTCCTCACAGAATGGTATTGGCTCCGCAGAGCACTTACCTTAGCACAGGCGAGTGAGTACTCTCTAGTGAAGTGACTCTAGTAGAGTCACGCGTTGATCGGACATGAAGCCGAGGTCTAATCACTGATTAGTAATCAGGAGAGCGTCTAATAACCAGCTTCCGGTCTTGGGATTGATCATTTGTATGCGACAAGTTCGACTTATTTCAGTGCGCTCTATCCAGAACCGCATCGATACCAATAGAACGCTGAAGAAGTGGAGGTTGATTAACTCCATGGGGAAGCTCACTGAACGGAATGGCCTGTGTGTTCGAGTTGGAGCATTCCGGTAGTTACTGAACGCTGGCTCGAAGTACCAACATATTTCTCAGAGCTTGGAAGCGCTTGAGCGCCCAACACGCCTTCGTGAGACAGTGCAGGTCACGCAGGCTTGGTCGCGCTGCCCTGAGCTGTCTCCGAGCTTGGCGACAGTTGCATGACCGACGCTTCGCCCGCGCAAAAGCGGCTCAGGCGTTGATATCACTCACTCGGAATCGATTGCAGTCGCTTATCAGCCGAGAATGGCGCTCTTTGGTCAACTTGAAGATGAAAATAACGCCGATTGCTGTGAACAATATTCGAGGTTTGCGAAACAGTCGTCTCCTGTCTACGTCCTGGCGACGCTGGAGGCTTTCTCTTGAGAGTGCCAGGGAGCTGTGGAGCGAGGTTGAGAAAGCTGTTACGAACAGGTGGGAATAATGATTGGCCATTTTACTCGGCAATCGGGAGAATTGTCTAACCTTCCACGTCGAGAGGCACGAGGTTCTGCCTCTGAGCCTTCGAATCTCTACGTGATCTAGATACAATCGCCAGAGGCTAGTCGGAGTTGTGACAGCCTGGCTCCGATTGACCGGCGAAATCAGGCGACTGAGAGGAGCCCTACACAGCATGAGGCATATGCGTGTCGCCAGGAAGGCCTTGTCGTGCTGGGTTGCGCTGAATCGGCTCTTGGTGGTCTCACGTACTGCCCAGTCAGTGCGCGAGAAGCGACTAGTCGGCCGATGTTTTGCCGAGTGGTATATCTTCTCCGAGAGAAATTACAGGTTTGTTAGACTCAATCTTGAATAGCTCACCCCCATCCCAGGAACGCAGGGCGTGCGTACGGAATAGAGCAGACGAGACGGACGAAGTATTTAAACAGATGGTGGCAGGCGACAAGAATGATGATTGTTGCGAGAGAAGTGGTATGACAAACTTCCAGGAAACCATTTCCTCGGCAGATCCCTCTCAGGAATTGACCACGGCATCGAAAGTGCTATCCAGTGTTCTTTATCACTGGAACGAGCTTGCTTCCAGGCGCAGGAGCCGTAGAACCCTCCTATACTGCTTTAGGTGACCTACGTTTATTTTGATTCCCTCATTGTGTTAGTTCGATCAGACTGTGGAGGGGTATCGCCCGGAATTCCCGTCGCTTGTTCCGACTAGCTAGCCATATCAAGACTGATCGGATGAGGATGACACTTCGTTGCGCCTTCTACAAATGGGGTTCTATTACTTTCAATTGCGATGAGGAATCATCGGGACGACGTCAAGAAGTTTTTATCGACCTCAATGCTATTTCGGCACAATACGCTGACCATGTTGGACAAGCAGTAGGGCCCGTCACTGCGACAGCGCGAGACGCTCAGGAAATCGCGGCTACGAACGGAACAGTTGCGAGACGCTATCGACCGCGTCACGGCTTGGGTCGATCTCCAAGGGCTTGGCAACGGTCCCCTCTGTGTGTCAGAAAGGGTCATCCTTTCCAGTTACAAGGACGTGATAGAATGTCAGTAGCCGAGTCTTCACATCGAACAAGAGTGCATACGCTACCTCGCCCCATTGGAGATACCTATGTCTAGTGTACCTTGTCTCGCTGTTGTGTTCGATCCTCGATGATGAGGCCCCGAAAAGCATAAGGAGCTTGGATGCATTACCGACTTCTTGTACATCCGTGCCGGAATCATGTACGTGTTGTGGTCCGTTCTTCAATGCTGTTAGTCGAGGGTTGTGTTTGCTAGTAGGAGGTTAGGTCGAAGTTGATATTGTCGATGCCTGCTCCTGCTCTCGGTAACTCGGATGAGTTCGATGCCTTCTTGAAGGCTGCAAGATACGGCGATCTTGACGATGTACGCGAGCTTTTGAGAGCTCATCCTGAATTGGTATGATCCCTGTAGATCTGAATTCTTTCTGTTCATCGTTCACTTCGCAGTTGTGGGAGTCGGACGCGTTCACGAAGAGTACTGGAATGCTGCTGGCCTCAGCTAATGGGCATACGGAGGTCGTCAAGGTTTTATTAAAGGAAGCGGGTGAAGAAAAGAAGAAGACAGTAGCGAACCAAGGTAGGCCATAACTGAGTATTCTGCCATTCTGATGTTTTTTCGTTCAACAGCAAATAGCCAAGGCAACACTCCACTGCATTGGGCCGCCCTTAATGGGCATCTCGACGTTTGCAAGCTTCTCGTAGATGCAGGAGCAGATGCCACGACTGTGAACAAGGCCAAACACACCCCGTACGATGAAGCATTATCCAGGCATTTTCAGGAGGTAGACTGATACTCCACCAATACCTTCAGTGTGCGTCGTTCTCTTGTAGGTTTGCATATATTTGGCCAAGTTCGCGGCTCCGGAGGCTGATTCGTCATCATCGTAGATGCCAAGATTGACTCGATTCCCAACGTTACTCCATTTCGCTCGCACACTGTGTATGAAACTTGTGTTGTATGTCGTCAATCACCTTTCCTCAGCGGAAATGGATATGATTTTTTATGCTGATCTTGTTTAAGCGAATCAGGAAAATTCAAGAACTCATCTCAGAGTCTTCACAGTCATCTCAGCTGTGATGAAACGTCATGAATCGTTGTAGTAACTTTCACTTCCCGCACAAGTGCCGCGTCAACAACTTGGCAACAGCTCGAGAGGTGAAACCTCTTGGCAGTTTCTTCAATGTGTTCACATTGTGACAACACAACATCTGGAGGATATCAGAATTTCGATGGAAAAAAGTGGGACGGAAGTAGTAATGATCGACAATTCAAGCTGACTGAACAATACGAAATTTACCTTTGACAGAATTACTTCTGGTAGAACTCCACAACGCCGACAAGACTAACATATGTTCCAATAACAACAAAAACGGCGCCGAAAGCGATAAATCCGAACGAAAGCCAATTAGGATAGTCCATCGAAGTGTCGTCTTCAGCTGCCAACTCATCCTTCAACTTCCCCACCATCTTGTTGCGCTTAAAGTACACGATTCTGACACAGAACCCAGCAGGAATTATGTAACAAATGATCGAACCAGTCATAGAGCCAACTAAATCCAAGACCACCTTCACATCCGGTAAATATATCGCTACGACTAGAGTGAGCGAGACCGAGATAAAAGTTATAGCTGGGCCGACCCATCGATGAAGATGGCGACGACCAGTGATGCCTTTGACTGTGCCCACCACAGCTGCCCTTAGAGGGTAGATATTGAGAGGATATGCAGCTAAGACTGCGACACCCATAAGGATGAAAGCAATGGTGACAAATATATTGCCTTCGAGAAAATCTGCACGCATACTCTGAATAATACTCCCTCTTGTGGTGCTCCCATACGTTAAAAACCCGCACGTGCCAACAGCTACGTATACGACGAAACAGAGAGCAACCGATGCGTAGGAGACCTGGCGTAGATTCCTCTCGCTGAATGGGACCATCTCGGAGTAAATATGTGGTACATTAACTTGACAGACGTATGCAAAGATGTATGCTGATGCCGCACTGATAACGCCGTTGAAACCTTTGCTCGGCCAGAGGTAGGTCGAGGTCGTATCTTGCGGACTACTAAAGACGCCGTGTTTAATGAGCAAGTAGACAATACAAATAGCGAGGAAAATGACCGACATTACTCCAGCGAAGCTGATCCATCGAACGTTATTAATGCGCTCGAAAAGTGATAATGGTAATAGGAAAATGTAGGTGACCAAGGCCGAGAAGACCGTCCTATTGAGGAGGAGAACGCCATACCAGTCGTGTTCGTGTTGAGAGCCTATCCACTTCTCGAACACGGGGTTGAGGAGATCAGCAATAGAAATCAGGTAGGCCACAGCAGTGCCGAAACAGAACAAGATCATTGTGATCTCGAAGACGTAGCCGACCCAGGCGTTGTAGTAGAGCCGGACGATTTCCTCAAAGGTGTCTCTACCCGAATGAGTCTGAGCACGTCCTATCATGTTGATAGATATCGCCGACATCCATCCCAATGCTATTAGTAAGAGCACTGAGAGGACTATCCCGGCGCCTTGAAAGGACGAGGGCATCGCCAATGCACCAGCACCCAAAGTGGCCTTAGCCAAAGTAAAGGCACTAGCAGACCTACCACCAGCTCTGAGTATGGTGGGAAACCTCGAACGGGGTTTGGTTGGGGAAGAAGTTGGGGAAGGAATCTCCATCTGTTAGCTTGTTGCAACGTGCGACGCATGTACACTAATAGTGCACAACATGAATCGCTTCGCTCCGCTAAGACTACCATGTAAGCAGTTTTACTTCTCGCTCGCCATTTGCTAATCCTTTAGAAAGACGCATAATATACATGAACGCCGATGAAAAAGTATTACTTCACTGTTATAGCGCTGGCCTCGATGAAGCAAATGTTCAACAGGCGCCCCGAAAGGGTTGGTACAGTGAGCGGCGATGTCGCACAACTGCACTGCTTCTGTTTCATCACGGGGTATAAAACGGGAGCACATTGAGCAATTGTGGTTTCAATTAGATAGAGAAGAAGTATCGAACTCGTGGGAAAAAGACATCATACATACGAATGGTGGAATCGAGCAACTCGAGATGTGCCAATAATCGATTAGAATGGCGGGCGCTTTTTACGTCAGCGCAACTTTCATTGCGATCTTTTACAACGCTCGAACATCTCCTCAACAGTAAAATGGATGATACGAGCGAATCAACCGCTGTGACGGATCAGCCTACTCCTCACAGTAAGAGCGATCCTGATACTGCCACTGACCACACAGAGGGAGACGCTAAGCCCAAGTTGGGCCTACCCGAGAGACAATCTGACGATCAACCGGATCCTCCCAAGGGCGGCTTCGACCCCCAAGGGGCGATGAACAAGCCTACTTACGCCGCCTGGACTCCAAACCAATACTACTATGAGCATCCATATCCTTACAATATGGAGAACGGGTTCGACGGTGGCATGCCCTATTCTCCTGAAGACGGAAGCCACGACTTCCCAGGGAGAGCCCCTCAAGTCAGCGAGGTCTGTCAGAGGTTAATGAAGACTCGATTCTGCCGTTATGGCGCTCATTGCAAGTGAGTTAATCACTGCTTCTCTCGAGGGACTGTGTTGTTGCCAGGTACGGCTCAAAATGCTTCTATGCTCATAGCGAAGATGAACTCCGCCAACGCCCTCCCCCTCCAGCGGGATTCGCTCGTCAGATGAGGCAAGATTACATCGATCCACAGGCATTCGGTGAGCAGCGCATTAGTCAGGAGTTTCTAATGTTCACCTGATCAGATCCGGCTCTAATGCAGTTCGCGCCTCCTATGGGTTTCCCCTCGCATATCGGCCAGTACCCTCTCACTGAAGTCCACTATGATGCTAATCCATATAGATGCGCCATGATGCCACCACCTCCAGGAGCCAATCCGACTCCTCCAAGAATCCATCCCGGTGGATTTCGTGTTCCCCCGGGATTGAACCCGGGTGCCTACCCCGTGCCACCCCATCTGGAATCCCCTGCTCATCACTGCAACGGTGGCCCAGCCGACCCACGTCACTTGGCCGCCGCCACTGGTACCCCCAATGGCCAGGCCCCCAATGACGATACGGTGCCGCGACACGCCCTGCCCTCGCCCACCAACGAGATGCTTGCGACCCCCCTCGCCGTAGCTGAACGGGTCTTCGGTCAGGCCGGTCTCAAGCCAGAGCAAATTGCCAGTATTCTGCGAGCAGCTCAACCAGTATCTTATGGTGACTAATGACAAGTGAAGCTTTTGAAACATATTTTAGTTGTGACGATTCTATTTGAGTCTATGAAGCTTCCGTCAGCTCAGAACAGATGGCGTAAGTCACTGTTCTCGTTTGTACATTGGTGTCTATTGACCCGATTGCGTCCATGAAATTGATGCCCATGACCGCGTGCGTTATGATGATAATAGCAATTGGCCTTGAGTTCTCATTTTATGTCCATCGAGAGCAGTGGCTTCGAACATGCTCGAACTCTGCGGAGACGCAACACAGTCTTGATGAGAAAACGATCGCAATAAAGTGAGCTCATGTCTGCACACATCAACGCGGCGCCAACGATATTCATGGTTCGACAACAGCTGCATTAGCTAGGAACTCAAAATGGTGACATCGATATGAAATATGCCCGAATTGGAGGAACAGGCGAAGATGAAGCCAACAGAGACAATTATCTACCATCACAACACGCCGTCACAAACACCCTGAACGTCTAAGTGAAGTCGCATGCTTCAGTGAAGAAAATGCGCCACGTAACTCTCCACGAGTAACAGAAGAAGAACCCCATACAACACGTGCACAGCGTAGATTTCAGTCTATCTCAGTTTCAAAACCGAGGCCAGAGCGACTCCCGAGCTTCTCTCAGGTCAAGGTTGTAGACAACGACCGAGGTTCTCTGAGAATTGGCGCTGGACGCATCCATCGGTGTCATAGTGTTTTACATCCTCTTAGAGGAACGCCCCTACGAACATTACCGGCGCGGCTGAACTTCCTAGCCGATGCTCTCGGTCGCCAGCTTGACGCTAGCTGATCTCAGCGTGCTGAATCATGTTCCTTCGAGGAGCTTCCTCGCGATTCCTGCCTTGGGCGCGACTCTAGCAGCTCTCGAGATAACGATGTGCCGGTCCATCGGAGCGAGTTCTACGCTATCTAAAACCGCAGTCGAAAGCGTCCAGTGATCTCAGTATTGTGTCGCTCACCGAGGCGCCTGTAACGAGGGCCCGTTACGGTGGAACAGATGCCGTCGACTGCGTCGGTGGAGCCGCTGGCTTCCCAAGCCTCGGTGGTTTGAGCTATGGTATCAGCCTCGCAGACCACCTGGTTCATGAGCGAGTCAAGGCTTCTGGACATCTGCCTATCGGCTGCATACGAGATCGCCGTCCTCTGAATCGTGAATTTTGCGTGAAATTGTGTGCCCAGTGTGCAAGCACACTGTAAGACTAATATAACGGCCCGGTCCTACGCCGCCAGTGGTGAGCGAGATTCTTCGTGTCGTGTTTGCCGGTCTGTGTTATCCCTCGCAACTTTGGTAGCCAAGGATTGTTGCTTTTTCTTCACCCACCCGGGACTTCCCGGCGCCGAGGCAGGTGACGTCATTCTGTATTTCGCACGGAACCGTGCCTGCAATATTCCCGCCCTGCCCCGGCGTCCGGGTTTTGGGTTCCCCCATCAGCACGTACATGTTTATATATTCCCCGTGACTGAGTCAACACGGTTTGAGTTCGGGATTCCGAGTGCTATTAGTAGCCTGCTCTTTCGGTAAAGTAGAGGGAGTATACTGGCATAATGGAGGTGCGTCCCTGTTGCGTGGAACGCTCGCCTCAGTGATCCCACCCCTGAATGGACTGCATATCATGCGATCAATCGGTCTCAGACCGACGGTCTATAGCTTGTAACTCGCACTAGCTATATCATTGTTGTATAAATCAAGTTCGATCGGTCCCTAGATATCCTTGCCATTGTCACTTTATAGTATAAGACTTTTACCTGTGTAGTGTGTAGTTGTGCTGCGTATTGTGCGGCACCCCTTATGACATGCGTGTAGCAGCTGATGAACACCATTGGCGTCCAACAATAGTCATTACAAATGTTATACTTCTTGTTTTTCAAGTGAATTGGAACACTGGTTCCGCTATATACTTATCGCTATCGTAAGCTCGTTCTTCCCCCTCTGTGAATAATTCTGTACCGTAACATCACCCACTAGGGACATCGAGTTACCACTAGTAGAATACCAATCAACTAATGCACCAATCGACTTGCCAATCACTACAACCATACCATTTACAGTGACATGCGTAGACGTCCGATGGGGAGCCACTCCACTCCAAGCCGACAGTGATCGGTTATAACTATAAATCCTAGCTAAGGCTGCCCCCCTGACTATCATTAGGGTAGAATGGATAAGCATAGCTAGCACAAGATAATCAGGATTAGTTCGGAACGTATCGGTGCATTACCATAATTACTACGAAATACTCCTCACCGCGACGGCCCTGCTAGTCGGGATTGAAGCCAAACCTCGGATACACTTCAGCGACATCACAGGAGAACTGAAGATCCTCGTATTCAGCGACTTGCATTATGGAGAGGCGGCTGATAAGGACCTACGATCCTATGTAGGCTTCATTCACCATTCCCCGTCTCCCCAGAGGGTCCAGTTTCCACAAATATGATAACTGCCACTCTCGTGCTTGGAATACCAGTTGTTCAGGTCTTCCAGAGAATCCTGATAGAAGCCGAGAAACCTGACCTGGTGAGCGACGACAGCCACAAGACTTTTGACTACATTCGATTGCTACGTCGTAGGTCGTATTCAATGGTGACGCCTATTCGGACTACAGCGCGCCAAAGTGCTGTGAAGTGGA
>NW_003204466.1:32492-41563 GCF_000006405.1 Perkinsus marinus ATCC 50983 | reverse complement strand
TCACCTCGGATTCGACACCGCCGTGTACAGGTGTCTCCTTGTTGGGTCAGATTCCTTACGCTTTCGTTCTGGGCAATCACGACCATTTCCGTCCGGGCTTGAAGCCTGACGGAAAGGACGTCATTGCTTACGATACATCACGCAGCCGATGGAGCCTTTCGAGAAGATGTATGGACAACCACAGGAAATTTCCCACTCGGGACTGCTATTTTTCAGCCCCTAGTGGAGTAAGCGGTGGCTCTGTCTACAACATCCCCGTATATGAGAACTCCACAGCAGGTGGCAGACCAACAGCTGTGTTATGGATATTGGACTCGGGCAGACTCAATTGTATGGGGCTGAAGGGCTGGGGATGTGTTCAAGAGGATCAAACACAATGGTAAGAAATAATAATAGTTCATGCAAACGAGCGTTGGGCGCACAGATATGATCGAATGATGATCATTCAGTGATGATATCCATCTCGTAGGCATAGGACCATCAACTTCATAACACAACTTCTATTTCGTGAATCGCTCGTGAGATCAATTGCGTGGGCGTTAAATATCCCCCCTGGAGTTTATCTGCCGTGTATGATATACATTGTATATGATTCATATAATATAAAGGTTCATATAATAAGAACCTGGATAGCGGTCATGAATAGCATTTCACTGTAAAGGGACGACCATTCAATTATCGGCGTACATGACATGCAGGCTGTCCCAAATACTGGTTTCGGTCACCAAGATACTATCCTGCGCCCCCCCCGCGGTTTAGTAGGAGGGTCTTCGTGTTCGGATTTCATTCTCTTCGTTTCGATCGTTCCCTACGTCAAGGTTCGAATCCCAAGCGGAATCTAGCGAGCTCAAAGGAGTCCAAGGCCTTATGTTTGTCCACATTCCACTGCAAGAGGTGAGTTCAACTTGGCCAACTTACTAAGTTGGGCTGTAGGCTACAGTCTGTATCTGGTCGTTCCTCTACAATGGATCCTCACGTAACTACCAACAACCTCCTGTGATCGTCAGCACAGTCAGCTATGTTACGCTCATATTTAGCACAATTTGCATGACGTTGACAGGAGGGTAGCTGAAGAGAAATTTCAGATTCTCCGTCAGGTTCTCCTCTACTGGAACCTGTATAATGAGAGCTCGGGACATATCGTTGGTGGCAAATACGAGAGTGTTTGTTGCAGTAGTGCCAATACCGGTGAGATCGCAAGCTCTCATCCGTGAGTTCCTTCATGATCATGCAGTCTTGATCAGGTCTCTTTGCGGCAGCCCTTAGTCATGGTGTGAGCGGAATATTCCATGGCCATGACCACAATAATGACTTCCTAGCTCGGATTGATACCACTTCTCAGACGATACATGTGGGTTATGGAAGGAAAAGTGGCTATGGCGGATACGGTGGAGGTGGGACCATCGAAGAATACTCATTGTGATCTGTGTCACAGTTATCGCTGATAAGCCGGGCGCCCGAGTCATTGTCATGAAACTCGATAAGAATCGACACAGCTATACATGGAATACTTACATAAGACTCGAAAATAACTCGACTGTTCACGAAACAGTCCAGCGTCAGGTAGATCCTTGCTGTTGTTCATCAGCTTACTACAGCTGGACGCTGACCTTTTAGCTCTTTAGTCGTGCTCCTTTCAGAGAAGCCTCCAGTCGCACCGTAACATTCAAGGTTATTGTAGCGACATGGCATGATAGAGTTCCCTTCAGAGTGTTGCTACATGTATCACATCGAAGGTGGCCATTACCAAGATCATACCGTATGGTTCATACTGATTGCTCATTCGAATTTTTGAAAGCGTTTTGAAAAGTGTCCATGCAGTCCTTCATGTTACAATCTGTCTGTTTTTGATCTCTGATAAGTTGACGGTGTTAACTTGTCACACATTCCCTTCTTATGACCAAAAGAAATTCTTTTCAAGTTTAGTGTATTATTCTAAAAATTGCATTTGATCCCAATAATCGGATTGTCGTTACAGTGGGGTTCATGATCCATATCTCTAGCTGTTGTTCTGTAGTACTTCAGAACCCAACAAGAGTATTATTATTAGTAGTTGTTGGAAGGAACTAGTGTTATAGTCAAAGCTACAGCTAACTGAGTGGTCTAAACAACTATGGAGATATTAGGGAAGGGAGAATTGTCGTGTAACAAGAGTGGCGCATCACATAGTCGCACTGGCTTGTTGTTGATGAGAAGCTTATACTTAGTGCCTCACTGTCAACTGGTTACTGACCAGTTGGATGATAAGCTCTCACGTAGGAAGCGCATTCTTGGCAGACTGCCAAGAATAATCCAACCTTCAACTTCAACCCGAAGCTAAGATCGCGGAATTTCGTAGTGATTCGGTAGAGTAGAGGGAGAGGGAACCCAGTGGATTTCCCAAGACAGGAAGTATTTTTGAGACGTATCATTTCCCATCGATGGCATAAGTTTACATACAGTTTACGTATAATACCCTGAATATATGGCTGAGTGAGTTGATCTTAAGTATGTCAATTGGTACTCTCTTGATCGTTAGTTATTCTTTGATCCCGTACCCACGTTTCGAAAGTATTTATCGGGCGTCGAAAGAATTTTTGGGGCGGCGAAAGGAATTTTTGGGCGCCGGAAAGCATGTTTCGGTGTTGTGCCAGTGGCTCGACCATTGTGCCACATTGTTTCCTTGTCCCCCAATTTTCGGTCCGAACACAATTGTCCCTGCGTGCTAAGGTGCTGCAAAGCTAGAGCTAATAGTAGCTCATACGTAGTTCGTAATCATAGTTTAACTATGATAGTTATAAGTTGTAACGTAACGTATTCCGATACGTTCTACTCTATTGTACGTCCGCTTTCGTACAAGGTTATCTCTTCTCACTTGCCGTGTATTGAGTTCCATTATTAGGAGGTTACTATCCCTACATCAGTAATTTTACAAATTTCAAGTGTCGCAGGAGTGAACCGACCCAACTAATGAGAAGAACACAACCAGCACACCTAGGGTATAAGGAGTTGAGCTGACTAAGCTATAACCAGATATCCAACTACGTACAGAGCGGTGACTGTACGTGATAGAGATAACCAGAGAATATGACTACCGCAGGGATACTACGATAGACGACAGGGATAGGGGTACGAGTGGAATACGTGTACAGAACACGAGTGGACTACGTGTAAAGTGTACTCGTACAGAGCTCGTAGTAAGCTTGAACTAAGCTTATACGACAATTACGTATGATCGATATCCAATAGCTAAAGATGCTGCGAAACGGCTGCAGTACTCGCAGATACGGTCTGTAGCACACAGTGAAGGATCGCACACAGAATAGGGACCGTGCGCCACAGCGGAGCGAAGCACGTCCCATCACATTCCTCCCACGCAGATCCGAACCGGGCTACAGACGGAAAAAGCAGCGTACCAATGAAGGCAGCATATACAAATCCTAACAATACGTACTACAGCGGTGTACTTAATCATAATAATAAAAAGTCTCATACTTAATTCATCCTTACGGCAACAGCTTGTCCGAGCCGTCCAGAATAGAACAGAATCAGCTTAGCTCGAAGGGCCATCCTTAGAGCAAGCAGAACCTTGAGTTGGGGCTTGAGCTTGAGCATCCTCGGTTTCAGTGTCCAGCACGATCTCAGAAACAACTCCTTCAATCTTGAGATCGTCTTCTTCGGCGGACCAGGCTGCATCATCGACACCACGGGCAAATCAGGAGCAAAAACGTAGACATATCGATCATATCGATTGGGTACGGTATAGAGTCTATACTATAGACTACAAATACAGCGCAGGATTGGCACCGCCGAGACAGTTCGGGGTCCCACAGTCACTGCAGCGTAGTGGCGAAACCAACTTATAGAAATAACTAAAACATGTTGTACAGGACCTTCACATCCAACCACAACCGACTAGGTAACAGGCTTCGACACGTACAGAAAGGAGACGTAGAGGAACTATCCCTGAACGGGGATAGGCTGCCGGCAGGCTTTTACAAGAGGTAACGAGGAGGGTCAGGAGATCATCCAACTCGAGACTGTATAGAGAGTTAGAAGGGTATACCAATCTCTTTCTCCTCCCACGCAAACCTCCTTCCTCACTTAAGAAGAGTCAGAACGTCCATGGCTCCGTTCAGAACGAAGAGCCATCGGGACGTAGGTATCGGGGTCGAAGCGGGTCGGTGGTCGGGATCGGTGACCAGCCCTAGACCTAGTAAATGGTCTTGTAGACTCGGGGGCTGCCTCTGCCGGAGGCGTAGTCGGCGGTGCCTCAGCAGGCTGTTGGATGGGGTCGTTAACAGGGGGCGTCGGCGTACTTTGGGGAGACTCGAAGTCAGCGTCCATGATCGGGCTTGCCATACCGGAAGGAAGCGGCGTTGACTCTTCAGGAGACTCCCCAGGGGTAGTAGGCGTCACGGACCGTGAGCGTCCAGGGGGTAGCTCGTCAGGTGACACAATTCGGGATGGTTCCAGGGGGGACGGAGGACCATCCGAGGGTACCGACTCAGCCGAGCTCTGAAGATTATCAGGCACCGGCGATGGGAGCGGTGTAGAAAGAGGCGGCGGGGACAGGGGCGAATAATGCCCATCATGAACAGGTCGTCCTTCCACCGGAGGAGGCGACGACATAAACGGCCGCGGGGGTAACATAGACGGTCTAGATGGAGCCGCAGGAGTAGAGGCTGCCGAAGGGGGCGCAGGCCTTGTCCGTGATCTAGACGGGGCAGGAGATGCGGACGGACCGTTCGGCGGTCGTACCACAGATCGAGCGGGCACGGGCTGATTCTCCGGAACACCGTTAGAGAACTCGTCCTCGTCAGACATTGACCTAGGAGGCATCGTTCGCTGAGGGTGTAGAGCATGAGCAGGCGGTGCTTCAGGGTTGAAAGCTGGTAGAGGTGGTAGATCTGGGGCTTCTCGATCCACACGCTGAAGAAGACCGTCCGGCAGTTGGTCAGGTTGAACTGGATCCAGTCGAACATGGTCCACGTTGATGACCTTCAACTCACCCGTGACAGCATGTTTAAGGCGAAGTACTTTTACCGGGTCTTGTGAGCCAATAATATCCACTATGTACCAGTCACCTTCCCACCTCGGGGCCAGCTTGTTGTTGGGGACGTGAACACGTACAAAGACTCTAGCGTTCGGAAAGAAAGCCGTGGGCTTGGCTTTGCGATCGTAGAAGGCCTTGTACCTCGCTGCTGCATGAGTGACAGCCTGGTCGACCTCATCGTCCAAGTAAGCTCGTACCCTAGCCACATATTGTCCGTAAGTCTCGGTATCAAATACCAGTGAGCTATAAGCAGACGTTATAGGAATAAAGTCGGCCGGGGGCTCACGTCCAAACATAAGCATGAAGGGACTGTAGCCAGTAGAAGAGTGGATAGCGGTATTGTACTTGAACATGAGAGCCGGCAGATGGGTCGGCCAGTCGGGGATGCAACAGTGTCTCCTCAACATCGACAAGATGGTCCCGTTAAGTCGTTCAACCAAACCGTTACCAGCTGGATGGTAGATGGTCGTCCGAGACTTGGAGATACCTAGAGCGTCCAAGGTAGCTCGGAAGAGAGCACTCTCGAATTGCTGGCCTTGATCTGAATGGATCCGTGCTGGCGGACCAAATCGAGCAAACAACCCAAGAAGGTGAGGCAAAGACTCTTCCACCGTTTCCGTACGGAGAGGGTAGGCTTCACCCCATTTGGTGAAGTAGTCTTGAACCACCAAGAGGCACTTGTAACTGCCCACACCAGGACCGATCTTGAGGTAGTCGACACCTAAGGTGTGCCAAGCTCGTCCGACAGGAACCGGTAACAGGGGTGACGGGGATCCTTGTAATGGGCCAGCAGCAAGACAAGAAGTACAGGTCTGCAAATGTACTTCAACATCCACGTGCATAGTTGGCCAGTAGCACTGCTGTTTCATCTTGCTCAGCATCTTCTCTCGAGCAAAGTGGCCGGTGTCCTGATGATAATGGCGGAGGGCACGTTCTCGTAACTCATCGGGGATCACTGGTAGGAGCCTCGCCTCGTCCAGCGCGTCCATACGGTAATGCCGAGCCAAAATCCCATCAGACACATCCAAAGAAGCCCATATACGTCGATACGGAAGGTAGTCTCGGGTCTTGAACTCGCTGCGGCCCAAGGGATGGCCGTCCAAGACTCGCTCGCGTACCGCAGAGACCACCTCGTCCAAGTCCTGACCGTCTCGGATATCATCGATCGAAAATAGGGTGTCAAGAACCACCAAGGACGTATGTAGTCGGCAACCAAGGTCGTCCAGGCAAGACCGCAAGACGGGGGGGTCGTTGACGGGGGACCGTACTTCACAAGCATGGGGGTCTGGTACTACAGGGTCTGGCCGTGGCAATTGGGGTCGAGAGAGTACATCAGCATTGATGTTCTTCGTCCCTTCCTTGTACCGTACCACAAACCGATACCGTTGCATAGCCAAAATCCATCGCTGGACTCGATCAGACGTACACTTAGCAAGGTGTTGCAAGGGGCGGTGATCACTGTAGATAGTAACCTCCAAAGGGTGACCAATAATATAGTCATGAAACCGATGCAAACACCGAAACAGCGCGTACGCTTCCTTCTCGAAGGTATGCCAGCGTAGTTCAGCACCAGATAGGACTTGAGAGTAGTAGCAGATCGGGCGACCGTTCTGTTCAAGGACCCCACCAATAGCTTGATTGGAAGCATCGCAACAGATCTGGAACGGCTCCCGAAAATCGGGATAGGCCAAGCCAGGAAGTCCGATGAGAGCAGTCTTGAGCTTCACAAAGGCTTCATCAGCATCCACGTCCCAATACTTAGGTACGTCGTCCGGGCACTTGTCACATAGAGACACCAGCCGTTGGATGGGTTTAGCTACCGCAGACATCCGAGGTATGAACGTCCGGTAGTAGTTGACCAGCCCCAGGAACGACCTCACCTCTGACACTGTCCTAGGCGGCGTCCACTCAGCGATAGCTTGGACCCGAGCGGGATCAGGGTGCATACCGAACTGATCGAAGTAGTGGCCTAGATACTTAACACCGTCTCCAGCGAACTTGCACTTAGCCGCGTTCAGGGTCAGGTTAGCCTCTGCTAATCTACGAAAGACTTCGTCCAAGTGCTTAGCATGGGTCTCCAGGTCCGGTGAAAAGATGAGGACATCGTCCAGGTAGACCTTAACGTAAGGAAGGTCGCCTAGTAGTCGATCCATCAAATCTTGGAACGTACCACAAGCTGAATGTAGACCAAAGGGCATAACCAAGAACTCGTACAAGGGCAGGTTGGCACCAGGACAGAAGGCCGTCTTACATACGTCCGAAGGACGGACGGGAATCTGCCAATAACCCGAACGTAAATCGAGATTGGTATACACCTTAGATCCAGCCAGGGACTCTTGAACAAAATCGGGTAGCGGGACCGGGTAAGCCGATGGAGGAGAAGCTGTGTTGAGCTTCCGGTAATCAACACACATCCGTACGCCTCCGTCCTTCTTGGCAACATACACACAAGGGGCTGCGTACGGGCTTTTAGACCGCCGGATAACACCTTGCTTCTCTAGATCGTCCAACTGCTTAATAATCTCGTCCCGATAGGCATGCGGGATACGCCGAGGCTTCTCTCTCGTAGGTTTGGCATCATACGTGTCGATGTCGTGCTCGACCAAGTTACACCGACCAATCTTGTTAGAGAAGAGCGACTTATACCGCTTACAGACCTCGTCCACCGCCACCAGCTCTGGCTTGGCATCGACGTCGAAGGTAGGAACCGAAAACACCTCCTCCTCGTCCGTGGGGAGCTGAGGAATTGCGTACTGCTCAATGTCCTTGCCGATAACGTCATCATCCATCTCGTCACCAGGAGCCATGGACGGAGTCGGCCACTCTTCGTACGGAGTAAGGTCGCCAGCCTTCGAACCCAAATAAGGCTTGAACTGTGGGTACGGTGAAGGGATAGACTGTGCGAACATAATCTTCATTTTGTAGAAATCGCCTTCGTACAAAGTAGGATCAGGTTCGGTGTCTTTCAAAATCGTAACCTTCGACAGAGCATCATCGTCCATGGACTGGGCAGGATAAACCGACTCATCTTCTTCCCTTGCCAGAGCGGCAAACCGTGTACCACGAACAAAGCTGTCGTCGTATCTTGGAGATACCACCGATCCCTTCTGAGAAGTCGTCGACCATGCCTTAGATACCGAACCAACCGATGAAGACGTCCGGCCAATGGACGTCCCAAGGTTACCGTCCGCAACTACTGTAGACTTAGTATGCCGACAATACATAACAGGCTCACGGCGAGGTCGAACACAACGCCACGGGGTCTTCTTACGGCGTCGCCGGGATCGTCCATCACAGGCTGGCTCCTTAGTCGTAGGGACTGGAGTCGCCGACATAGGAGGTGGCTCAACAGGGTCTTCTGTAGTGGTGGTCGACGATGGTGTCCTATAAGCGTACAGGGAAGGCAACGTCAGCCTCAGAGCGACCCCGGGCGGAACATGGGCCGGGCTGCGGATCGGGGCCGAGGTCTTCACGTGCTTGATGCAAAACCCAGTAGCATCCGCTTGAAGTCCGAGACCAAACCGCCAGAGCCAATCGTACCCTAATAACATATCCGCCGACAGATCGTCCACCACATAGACCGTCATCTCTGCTGAAGCATCCCCAGGGGACGAGAGCATGCGTCCCGAGGGTTGCGACAACATAGTAGGGGAATCATAAAAATTGATAGTGACCGTGGCCGTACCAAGAAAGGCCAAACTTACCGAAGGTAGAGCCGTCACCGTCGTCATAGAAACTGGTCGTATTTGACAACCAGCAGGTAAAAACTTCTTCTTAACTATAGTTAAACTAGCACCGCTATCTACCAGAGCACAAATAAAAGGAGAATGTCGTCCACTACACTCTAACCGGGTATACAGATACATACCATACGAACCCCCGAACGTTCGTAGTATAACATCATCTAATTTAGCTTTGGCACACCGGTCACCGCTAACCGGCTGCCGAGCTAGTTTCCCTGCCTCTGTACCAAAGAGGCCATAGGTCGACGTGAAGGGTGGTCAGGGCAGTTGCGAGCCATGTGATCGTCCTTACC
>NW_003204466.1:23816-32392 GCF_000006405.1 Perkinsus marinus ATCC 50983 | reverse complement strand
CCTTTATAACAGTTCGGGTTTCTGGTTGCCTTGGGTAACAGCTTTCGCCTTTATAACAGTTCGGGTTTCTGGTTGCCTTGGGTAACAGCTTTCGCCTTTATAACAGTTCGGGTTTCTGGTTGCCTTGGGTAACAGCTTTCACCTTTATAACAGTTCGGGTTTCTGGTTGCCTTGGGTAACAGCTTTCACCTTTATAACAGTTCGGGTTTCTGGTTGCCTTGGGTAACAGCTTTCACCTTTATAACAGTTCGGGTTTCTGGTTGCCTTGGGTAACAGCTTTCACCTTTATAAGAGTACAGTAGCGGCAAGAGTACTAATGAACTCTGGAATCAGTTCCGAACTGACTCGAGAGTTGATAAGTACTCTTACCCAAACTGAACTGACAGTTCGGAGATTCATAGCGCTTCACGATGATCGTTATTCCTCGGCGGCCGATGCTCGGCCTACAGTATGTGCCAATTTGATATGCAAATGTGAAGAATGTGCATTTTATTTTTCGGGATGAATGATAGTGAACAACTTGTCGCTATCATAATCTCGAAAGGTTATTACATCACATGTTCATAAGAATGTTTACATTGTTTATGTGATATAGTTTCAAATCGATTCTTATTAATCTCGGGAAGTAACACACATTCGAAAATCAATTTGATACACACACTAGAATGGAAATCCAATCAGTCCCGGTTTAATACTCATCCATGGAGTTTCTCAACTAAGCAAATCCTCTCGCCTTTTCTGATTATTCACGATGATGCATAAGACCGCCAAATTTTGCGATCTTGTTTTTTTCCGGAAGTTTCCCCCACACTGTTCTCACACTTTTCATAACACAACACAGTTGGACCAAGGAGTTTATATTAGTCCCCTCCTTACATAAGGAACGCCTTTTTGTAACGTAAGAGGCAAAGGAGCGTAAGGATTCCTCAAAGTAAGGAGGTTGAGAAAGGAGGCTACCTTATATCACTTAGGAGCCGCGCCTTAAGGTCCTTTAGGCGTATCTTAAAATTAGGAATTCCTAACACTCCTGAGAAGTGAAAAGTTATAAGGTAGCGCTCCTTGACTAAGGAGCGCTAGGAATGCCTTATTTCAAGGTGCGGCTTGAGGAGTAATTCCCAAATTATGGGCCCATTATTTTATTCTGGTTCTTCAGTAGGGGAGCCGCTCCATGATGGGCGCGCGCTACTGAAGATATTAATTATGGCTTAAAACGACAAAGATAACACATCGTATTCACAGTGTTTGTGAGAATGGCTTCCTATGGTTCATCATACCCATCTCCCAACGTGGACTTCAGCTACTCTACCGCACCTTCTCTTGACACAAGGCAGATCATGGCTGATATGGCCGGTAGGAAATTTCGACATGTCCATATGTGATGAGATGTCCTCAGAATTTTACCCCAAGTTGACTCCAGAGTACCAAGCTCAGGCCAGGGAGGCACATGAACATGTATTGCAATTACAGCGACAAGGTAAATAGATGTGTAGTGTGGGGTGTAGAGAAACCAACAAGAATTTCCAAGTCGTCACTGACACGTTTACTCGACCATGTGCGTAATTTCAGGTATGACTAATGAAGCTTTGAGCTTATTGGAACATATGAGGAACCAAATGCGGGAAATGGTGCGGACTGGCCTTACTCCTGGACATATACCCGTATCTCGAGAAGTTGATGATAGTAGTAGTAGTAGTAGTAGTAGTAGTAGTAGTAGTAGTAGTAGTAGTAGTAGTAGTAGTAGTAGTAGTAGTGGTAGTAGTAGTAGTAGTAGTAGTAGTAGTAGCAGTAGTAGTAGTAGTAGTAGTAGTAGTAGTAGTAGTAGTAGTAGTAGTAGTAGTAGTAGCAGTAGTAGTAGTAGTAGTAGTAGTAGTACTGGTTGGAGCGATGCCTTCCTCACGGGCGTGCCGTAGGTTCACAGGCTGACGACCTCAACGTGCGGCCTAAAGTGCAGGATTCAGAGAGGCATAGTTGGAAAACTGAAGTAGAAATCGATATATGCTATTTTTTTTCTAAGAAGCCACAGAATGTTAAGTCCTTCACTTTAGTTGCCGCGAGGAGCTACAAGGCGTCCCGGTGGCGCTGAAATTGGATCTCAGCCAGAGCTCGTGGATCAACTTTTTAGTACACCTGTTGTGAATGTACCTGCTACTGCTCCTGTTATACAACGCCACCGGAAAGATGCTGGTAGTAACCGCTTCTGGCTCACCTTATCGTATTTTTCGGAGGATTTTCCCATTGTTATTGTCAAAGCTAGATGGGACTTTCTGAGTTATGCAACTGTCACGACTGCAATTAATTTCCATCAGAATCGATAAGGCGTCTGCGGCGGCAAGTGAGGGAGCTGAAAGTTGAACTGGCGCGTACCAAAGGACCGGAAAGCGCGGAGGAAATGGAAAGAAAATTGAAAATGCAGGAAATGGAAGAAAAATATTCTACGTTGGAGAACACTGTAATATGTGGGAGAAATCTGTGGTTGAATTTTGGGTGGTTTAAGAAAAGTGGAGTCTCACTGGTTTTACGTGAAATGACGTAACAACGCGATTTTTTTCCGAAAAGGGAATTGTTAAATATGTTTTTTATATCACGGGTGAAACTTCAGTGCAAGGTAATACACATATGGACCGTCGAGGCCAGCCTATCCTGTATACACCTCTTCAATTCATGTATACCATAATATTGTAAAACACACCAAAGTCGTAATGAACGGAATTGCCTTCCTAATGGGACGCTCCTGAGATACGACCATATACGCAGTGCGGGAAAATATACACATGGTCAACTACGTGGGTTGAGAATTCTGGGAAATTTCTTATTGGTTTTCCTACACGAATTCTTGTGAGAATAGGTATAATTGAGGGAAGCGAACATATAATCCTCCAACACTGCTGATAAGCTGATATACATCGTTAACTACATGTGTTGGTGAAATTCTGGGGAAATTTTGGAAAATTCTCGTTGATTTTCGTACAGCTGAGGGAAGCGAACATATACTCCAATATTGATTTAGGTTAGAGACCTCCGCTCAGTGTTATCAGCGCAGTTGAGCAAAACCTCTCAAGTGGTGCAACAAGCGGAGAATCAAACGAAGGAGCAGAAAGAGAAAACCGAACGACCGAAAAATCCTTTTTGTAGAAAAAAGGGGAAAAAAATTCAGTTTAAAAGGAGTGTCGAAAAATGTGGGAAAATATGCACATGGTCAACCACATGTGCTGGTGATAAGATGAAGAATCTGAGGAAATTTGGAGAAATTAGTCTTATTGGTTTTTGTACACTTCTACCCGAATTTGTATGCTAATACTATAGTTAGTGAGGAAACTTCTGAGCTCAGCTGAGGAGAGCGAAAGTATATTCCAACACTGACGTAATGTGGTCAAGTACGTGTATTGAGAATTTTTGGAAATTTTCATTGGTTACGAATTCAGTTGAGGGAAGCGAACATATATTACTCCTCCAACACTGGTGTTTTCAGGGTGGAAAAATATGCACATGGGCAGCTACATATGTTAATGGCGATGCGAAGGTTATGAGAAAATTTTGGGAAATTGTTATTGGTTTCTGTAAATTTAGACAGCATTCATGTGTAAACTTCTATAATTAGTGAGGAAACTGCTGCTAGACTCAACTGAGGAAAGCGAGTACATATATTTCTCCTCCAACACTGGTGTGTTCTAGGTCGTCACGGTGATGATGATGACTTGTGTGAATTCTGTGAAACCAGGAAGGCCCGAACTATGAGGGGCGAGCGTTCGCCTGCAGTGGACCGAAGCGTTGCGCAGGAGAGATATGATAATCTATTTTTGGAAATGCAAAGTAGGTGCAGTTTTACGTTGGATTTTCACCCTAGTGATATGCAACAGTAATGAAAAAAATATTTCACGACTACTGCGTAGCTCAAATATCGCGTTTTTCACGGGGTGAAAAGGGGTGAAACTCCAGTGTGTGCCAATTTGATATGGAAATATGAAGAATGTTTGTTTTCTATTCCGGGATTAATGATAGTGAACAACTTGTCGCTATCATAGTCTCCAAAGGTTACTTTTATCACATCACATGTTCATGGCAAGGTTGACATTGTTTAGAACTGATTCTTATGAATCTCGGGAAATAACACATATTTTCATATCAAATTGACACGCACTGTATGTTACGAATATCTTTTGCGCACAGCGAAGATTTCAGATACGCTCCTGTCGTATCAGCGGTCACTTATGGAGACGTTGAAATCGAGAAAAGAAGAGCTGAAGAAAAATGAAGATATGAATAAAAATGTAATAAATGCCTTTGGTCACTCACACTCAGTGTGGTGGTACACGGTAAAAATGAGGAAATTTTGGGAAATTTTGAGGAAATTTGGGAAATTTTGAGGAAATTTTGAGGAAATTCGGGCAATTTAGAGGAAATTTTGGGAAATTTAGAGGGAAGTTCTGGGAAATTTCGAGGAAATTTTGAAGAAATTTTGGGAAACTTTGGGAAATTTTGGTATAGTTCTATTATTCAAAAACGTGTGTGGATTTTCATAATGTAGTGATGAAATTTATGCGCTCAGTTGAGAGAATCAAACATATATTCCAACACTGCTCATATTACTGTTCCTCAAGGAACCTACGAGTAACCCTAAAGAAGTTGATAACAAGGGAGATGATGATGATGATGACGAGTTTTCGGCGACCAAGTTTGAATATGAGAAGCGCTGGGGAAAGGAGACGGATTTGAGTCCGAGTAGTATGTGATATGAAATCTTCTCTGTTGAGAAGACTCTTCTCTCTGGAGACTCTCCGGAATCTTATCTTCTCTGTTGATCGTCGCACTTGTTGGTATGAATTTATGAAATTTATTCCATCCGTGATTTGTGGTTTTCGGCAACTGCGAGGCTAGTCTCCTAACGCGGATCAGGCCAAAATTCTCGGTTGAATCAAACAGTGTGGAAAAATATGCACATGGGCAGCCACATATGTTAATGGCGATGCGAAGGTTATGAGGAAATTTTGGGGAATTGTTATTGGTTTCTGTAAATTTAGACGGCATGCATGTGTAAACTCCTATAATTAGTGAGGAAACTGCTGCTAGACTCAACTGAGGAAAGCGAGTCCATATATTTCTCCAACACTGAAATCAAAAGTTAACGAAAAAAATAGCCCCTTAGAAGGGCATGAGCTAACTCGTTTCCTTCGTAGAGTGGTATATATACCTTCGTGAAAATGTGATTATTTTGTCATTTTTTTCATCTGTTGGAAATTATCTGTAATTATGGTAGGCGATATTATTGGTGTTGTTTTTTTTACGAATTGCTAAACTGGCAGTGTGTGAGTCATTTCACGATGTCATGGTTAATCGCAACCGTTTGAAGGGAGAATGTTGCTAGAAGTCGTAAGCTGTACGCCCTCGAAAATATGATGCCTTTTTTGTACGCCTGATTACAATAAAAAATACAACTACAGTGTAAACTATGGGCGTTTTGAATGTCATCAGTTTTCTACGCATACGCCCAAGGCGTATCTAACAACACCTCTGGTTTGAATTTCCTAATCTGAGTTATGTATAGGGACGTTGGCCTTAGCAATTGCTAATGAGAGTCGGACAGCAGCGGAAGCGGCAATAAAGCACCAGGAGGAGGCTGAGAAGAAAGCTAAGTAGTATATTTGGGGTAGATCATACCACGCTCTGGCGAACTGATAGTGAAAAGAGAGATAGTGGAGTCTAGCCGTTGAGCATACTTGAAAAGGCATTGTTCATGTGTTTTCCCCGAGAATGGTGGTGGAATATTTGGGAGGGCGTGCCTCGCTGAATAAAGGAGTTTATATACAAATTCGGGTAGAAGTGTACAGAAACCAACGAGAATTTCCTAAAATTTTCACATTGTCACCAACACATGTATTTGACCATGTGTATATTTTCCTACACTGTTTGTATACGATGAGGATGTGTTACATTCGCATTTCGGGCAAGTCGTTTTCGAGCTGCTTTTTTTGATCTATAACTGTTCTCTATCAAGTTCAGTTGGTGATGACCTCTGCTGTGCTATTGAAATAGAGGAGTTTCATGCGTTTTACGAGAAGTGGTGTAATACTCCTATGAAAATTAAAGACGTGTATGCCTTTGTGACCGAGAAGACAATTGTTTTTCGCGAAGTGAATTGTGAAATATGTTTTCACTAGAGTTTTTCATAGTACGGGTGCAACTCCATAATATCATAAATTGGTTAGTAAAGTACATGTTTATGTTTACACCCGAGGATTCGGCGTACGACTACTCGTCTAGGATTTCACAGTTATAGTAGCTTAGGTTTACTTAGTGGAAAAAATTATAAAATTCGGATTGTCGGAGGTCTAGTTCGAAAGATACAGATGATGTCCGATCATTGACCATTTTCTCAGAGAGCAAGAGGAAAAGGTGAAGAGCTTCCAGAGACAAGCGAGAAAAGCAGCGGGGAGTACCAAGAAGGGTGGTACTACTAAGGACAGTAAAAATACCAGCAAGTCTGATAAGAAAAAGGCTACGTCAACAGCAACAACAGTGGCAAAGGGAAAAGATGGGGAGAGCGATGAGGAGGATTCGGACGATGTAGTATAGGGGAATATAGTGTATTGCAAATTTGATATGCAAATGCGAAGAATGTGTGTTTTATATTCTGGGATTAATGATAGTGAACAACTTGTCGCTATCATAGTCTCGAAAGGTTACTTTTATCACATCACATGTTCATGGCAATGTTAACATTGTTTATGCGATATAGTTTCAGATCGATTCTTATTAATCTCGGAAAATAACACACATTCGCATATCAAATTGATACACACCGTATATGGTCCAACATCACTAGTGTTAAGCACGATATAAATTGATTATTTTCAGAGTGATATCGTTGCCAAAGTACTAGACGGTGGTAACGGAGCCGATGTAGCGGCTAGTGTCCAGCTTGCGGAGTTGAGGAAACATCAACAGGCTGAGATTGAGAAACAGCGGAATACTCTCAATGAGCAACGGCGAGCTATAGAGGTAGGTATAGTGGAAAGGAGGGAAGCGGAATTATCGGTGTTGGAATATATAGTCAGAGTTTCACGCGTTTTACGTGAAGTGGTGTAATACTCCATGTGAAAAACCCGATATTGGCGGCGCTATGTAGTAGTCGCGGAGTAGGGTTTTTACTGGTGTTTTTCATTTCACGGGTGAAACTCCAATATATCCATATTTGTTATCATGACGTATATTCAATGTATGTTTGCTCTCCTAAGCCGAGTTCAGGAGTTTCCTCGGTGAAATACTACTTTGGGTAGAAGTGTACAGAAACCCAATTCCTCGAAATTTTCATATTGTCACCAACACATGTAGTTGACCATGTGCATATATTCCCCCTACACTGATCGTAGTAGATTTTGTAAATTGCTGTTGGGATGGTATGTCGTCGATTTTTTCTCGTCAAAAGGAAAAACTATCTCTTTTCGTAGGAGCAAACGGCCCGGTTGAAACAACTGCAGGAGGAGTTGAAGGCTCGAGCCAATCAACAGGAATTACGGCCACATGCAGAGGCTCTGAGTAGCGACAATGAACAAGAAGACGACGACGACGAGAACAGTTCACCGAGCAACTCGCCAGCAGTGTATCAGCCTTCTGGAGGGGTTTGGGTGCCGGGCCGGCCTGCAGATCGGGAGGAATATATCAACCAACAGCAGCCGTCTAAAGGAGCGGTGCCTTTGGTGAACGCAGTGTTGGTACCACCAGAAAAAATAGTTGGCGAACAGCAGCAGGAGGTGAGGGGAAGATCTGGAAGTATTGGTTGATCTTTATTCGTTTAGGTAGCATCACCGTCGTATGCCGCTGTTGCTAGTGGAGTTCCACCACAGTATGCAGCGTCACAGGGTGGGTTTGCAATACCACAAGTAGCGGGCGGAGCGAAGCGATGCATGTTTGTCATTTTGTTGTCGATGTGTTGTGTAGGCACAAGTACCGATGCCGCCACCCAGGACCGTGCGAGTGCCAACGGCCGAGCTTGGAGGGCATCAGCCGTTACCGCAAGGAGGTGAAGTCGGCGGGCTGGGGGAGGGTTGTAGGATGTGCATGCGTGCAGGTCAACAGCAACAGTACTATACTCGTCCATCAGCAGCTCAGCAGCCACAGCAGTCGACGGTTCCGAAAGTGGTAACTCCGTCACCGCCGAAGTTCCCTAAAGTCCCGACGGTAGGAGCGAAGAAGACGAGGAAAAGTAGCGGAAGCAACCCTCAAGTGAGTTATAAGGAACTGTGATACTATCATGCGTGTTTCCTCACTCGGAGAGATCTCCGAGTGAGCAGATACTCCTGAGAAAACTTGACGCAGTGTTGGTGCTTTTTCCGCCGCTCCCTATCGGCAATGGTGTCATGTCACGCTAGCTAACTTCTCGGACATTCCAGAAAGGCATCTTCGCTCCGCTTGAATTTGCTCGATTAATTGAGCAATATTTAAATGTCTGCAAATCGCCTCGGAAAATATCTTTCAGATACCACCGCAAGCGAGTGTAGCCACTCCTGCAGAGGAGCCTGGTAGAGTTCCTGGGATAAGAAGAAAGGTGCTCGCGTTACGAAGCAAAATGGTTTAATTTT
>NW_003204466.1:13715-23716 GCF_000006405.1 Perkinsus marinus ATCC 50983 | reverse complement strand
TACCGAGCGATACCACCAGCAAGCTCGAGGCTTGACAAGCAGGCTTCCACGTTCTCGGTGGACAGGCGGCACACCGAATTCAAAGCGTGTCCGGCACATTATACATGTAGGATTGACTGATTCACCTTTTTGAATCTGGCCTTCACTCTTCACTGGATTCATTGGATTCACTGGATTCACTGGATTCACTGGCGGGTTACGAATCGTAACCCGCCCGTAACTTACGAAGCCTATGCCCAGCGCCAACAAAAATTGCGTCCCAGTCAAGTTCGTCGGCTAACTGGTCGAGATAACTAGCTCTGGTCACCTCGCCGCATATATCGTCCATGCCGCCTAGAGCTCCGTAATCGAACTTCCCAGCGTCAAATACTCTTAGCCCGAGTTCCGCCTGCCAGGCGATGAACTTACTCCTAGAGTAGGAGAACCAACCCAGTTAGATGTTGGAACTGGTTACGGCTGTCCAATCCACTCACCATTACGAGATTGAGTGCGGTTAAGCACGATGTTGTCTGGCAGGTGGACCGGAACCGAGTCGCCTTGTCTATAGCTGTGAAGAGACTCATCGTCTTCAATGTTAATAATAGCCACATACGCGAAGGCCTGGTTCAGTCCTATTCCGGCAGTGCGGCACTGCCAGTGCCCGCGCGCAGTAACAGAGAGCCGCAGCTGCTCCCGAAGTTGAAGCAGTCAGTTATGACTTTGACTCGGGAGCAAAAGATATGCAAAAGGAGAGGGAAAACTTTTCCCGGAAAAGGAAGAATAAGAGAGAGGGAAGAGAGAAAAGAGGGAGAAAAGTGGGAGAAAATTTCTCCGAGAAATAGCTCCAGCTTCTGAACCTCGTTCTCGCTATGCCCCCGGCGTCTCCCGCTTCTCCTTTAGGCTTCAAAGGACATACGCCGTGCCGGAAGGCTTTGGTTTGTGAAAGTATGGCTGTTGAGTCTAACCAAAGTAGTAGGCGAAACATGCCAGACTGGCATTGCCAGTGATGTGGAATCGTCGCAACTAGCCTCAGTGAATGCTGGTAACAATGTCTCCTAGTCTAGGAGACATTGTCTAAGACACCGGCTGTGTCAGAGTCTAACAGTCAGACTGCTCCTCAGACAAATTTCAGGAATGACTGAACTGTTCGGTCAGTTCTGGTCCAGAAATTCTTGAATTTGACTATTCAGTCTGAAGTTCAGGCTCTGAACACGCTGCACACTGACGAGCAGCGTGCAGCGTTAAGCCTGCTAGCGAAGACAGGGTTATTACACAACGGATTAACGTTATTGGTGGCCGCATTACCACGCCACGGGAAGCTGAATAAACTATTCATTACCACCACGGCACCGCCTACTAGCGCATCCGATCCCGGAAGTCTTGACGAAGGAAACGTTATACATTGTAGGAGTTACTCATTGTTGAATGGCAGGCATTGTATCGCATTGCCTCCGAGAGCCGTCCAGCCTAGAGCTCCAAAAGCTTCCAGTAGTTGTGCCTCCGGAATGTTGCCAGCCGTGATAACAGGTATCAATATTATATCAGCTGGCGTCTCAGCTGTCAGCTGGCAGCAGCCAATCACTAATCCGTGAGTAAAACCAAATTCATTCGCATAACGCATAACCAAATATCCATCTGAGTGCTGCGGTGCGAGTAGATCTGGGAATTTCACTAGCATCTACAATTCATTGCTAAGCTATGGTAAGACACCCATACCTCACATGGACACGAACTCGCAGCCAGATGTCACCCCTCGAGGTGCATAAATCCATTTGGTCTCCTAGTCCTCGTTAGCAATGGTGAGACCTTTCCTCTTAGACAACCCCACTAGAGAGATAGCATCTCTCTCGGGAAATTAGTGCGAAGATCAAGATCCAACACGCGCAACATATGGAAGATAACACAAGCAGCTTGTGACAAGCTACAACGATTCCCCCTTTGGAAGGTAAAAATTCTGGCGCGTCGACCCCCGGTGCAGCATGCTTCCATCAAAATGGATGAAACCCGGGGATCCCAATTGAATCGATTTGATTTTTATTCATCTTAATACGCGCACGATTGTGTTGTCTCCATCCCATCATGATTCCACCACAACAAAGGATTGTGACGGCATCTGCTGGGTGTGCTCTCCGACCCATCAGCGTGGCTCACGCAATCTATAGATAAGTCCGTGATGGATACCGGGGCTGGCAGTCGATGTTGAGTCTAACTACTCCAACCCGATGGTTCAAAACAATACTCATGCCAGAACGGTTTAGATACAACATTTTATCCCCGTAAGGAAAAACGGTGACCGAAAGTCAACAGTCCGTTGCCACTGATCGTCTTGATGATAAACAGTACATCATGAACACTCGATGAACCAATAATGAAGCATGCGAGACATAGCAACAAGAGAAGGCAATTGAGTACTCTCAAACTCGACTCCATTTTTCAGGAAAAAATCCATCTTTTTCACGAACTGCACAGGGCTTTCTGAATGCTCGAAAATAACAAGTCCACATCACTGAATGTAGTGAAGGGGCTACCAAACGCCACTCTAATAATCGGTGTGCCATCAACCAGTTTAGAGGGGTAACTGAAATTCCAAATGTTCAATTCAAATCGGGTAACTCTGCCGTTCACATCAAGAATCCGTCCTTTTCCGCCTCCTTCAGTATCCTCGAATTGAGAGAATGAGGAACGGCCGTGAAACACACAAGTCCGAAACGGTTAGTGATGGTCAAGTCCAATTGACCCTATAAAGAAGATAAACTCTAAGGAGCGTATTTTTTCTTAGGCAAATCAGAAAATTCAGCATTTCATGCCAACCAAGTAGTGTTTCGAGCTGAAACTTCAACAAGACTTAGATATAGAGATGAGCTACCATACACTAGAGCAAAACGGTTTTATATTTATATACACTTTTTAAGAGTTTTATGAGTGAGACGGATTGAAGACCTGCGCCTGAACTGAGCTTCCCGTGGGGAAAAACTCAGCGAAGTGCCGGTCTTCTTGCGCTGAGTAGCTCGACCTTACAAATAGCCACCTTCTTGTCAGCGGTTGGTCTGTCGCAATACCGGAAACAGCGAGAGCAAAAGAGAGAGAGACTCGTATATAAGGGCGCGCCAGAATTTCACACCCCAGAACCGTGCAAATTCCTTATGAATGTGTTCGTATTCAAACGAATGTCGAATATGCGTAGAGCGAACCGGCAAATGCAGAAGTTTTAAGGGAAAAATTCAGCAACATTTGATGAGTGTAATAATATGTTATCGCTCCCCCTTCGAAATGTTGTTCGCTATCACTTATGATGTAATCGATGATGAGCCCAACCAACACTGCGTAGGGCTATGAGGGGCATGCGACTGGCTATAGCGGTGTTGGGGGAATATATATTCACTTTCCTCAGCTGACCTCAGGAGTTTCTTCAATAACTATCGAAGTTTACATACGAGTTCGGGTAGAAGTGTACAGAAACCAAGGAGAATTTCTCGAAATTCTTTCAGAACTCCCATATTGTTACCAACACATGTACATAACCATATGCATATTTTCTCACACTGGGTCATAGATTTGTCAATGCATCCGTACTCTATGCGTGCATACTCTTGAACAATTATGTCGGAATAATCATCTCACATTAGTAGTTCCATCAAACTTCAGCTTTTCCCTCAATCGTTGCGCGCATTCTATATCATGGGATATACTCGCTCGCAGCTTATCAATTCCGAAGTATTGCAACACTGCCCAAATACGCAATGCTCTCCATTTGCTGTAAGTCGGCAAAGACCTGATGATTTTCCATATCACGACGTTGAGGACGTACATACAGTGCGTGATCCATTCGATATGCGAATGTTTGTTATTTTCCGAGACTAATAAGAATCGATCTGAAACTATATCGCATAAACAATGTTAACATTGCTATGAACATGTGATGTTATCAAAGTAACCTTTCGAGACTATGATGGCGACAAGTTGTCCACTACCCCGGAATGAAAAACGCACATTCTGCACATTTGCATATCAAATTGGCACACAGTGTGACACTATAAAAATATCCTACCAATTAGATAGGCTCGCGCCTTCACTCTCATCTTCAGCTCCGAATGTCTTCGTAAAATAACGTCGATCCTACGATTTAACATCAATGACAATACTAATACCACGCTCACCTTAACCCACAGGAACGCTGAGTGAAAACCTGTCCCTAGCCACTTGGAGCCGTTGATATTTATGGAATCCACATTCTGAATGAGGGATGGACAATATCATGTAGTGATTATACAGTCTGATCTCATGAATATGTGAAGAATGTGTGTTTTCTATCAAGTGAGCAACTTGTCGCTATCATAGTCTCGAAAGGCTACTTTTATCACATCACATGTTCATAGCAATGTTCGCAGTGTTTATGCGATATAGTTTCAGATCGATTCTCACAAATCTCGAAAATAACACATATTTGCATATCAAATTGATACGCACTGGAGTTTTGCCCGCTTTACGTGAAGTGGCGTAAAACTTGGTGAAAAACGCGAAAGCCACGGTATGCAGTAGTCGTGAAGTATGTTTTTCATTAGTGTTTTTCATATCACGGGTGAAACTCCACTGTATATACTTCTTACTGTTCGAATCACGAGAGCATCATCTCTGAATGCCTCGAGCATGAGAGCGCTCCCACTGTATGCCGCATCCATATGCAACATTATTCCTTCTCGCCGACAGCTGAATCACCGAATAGCAAAATTTCCTATCGAACACTCCAGCTTCCTTACAGATCTCCCAACTCGTGCACAGGGTCAACCGCACAAGTATTCGTAGCGCCGTAATTAGCGACGCACAGAATTGGCAGGAAACCGAGTCGTCTACAACAACGGGTTTTCAACAAACACTTTAATCTTCTATACCTGTCTTCAACTATAGTCTCTTTCAAAAGTGAAATGTTCATCGGAAAGTTGCCGCTCTCATCTCGGTGAGTCGTTATCTGGAGAAATACATAAATATTAGGTCTTTTTAATCTCAAATGATGTGAAAAACGTCCTTTATTTCACGAGAATCAGTTTCCATTTTTCGAATTTCTCCTCTCATTCGGTGAGTTTCGGATTGAAAAAGGGGTTATAGTGTGTACAACAATCAACTCGTAATCGCATTGCCAGTGGCGGCGCGGACTTCGCGTCGCGGAGTAGCGTTATTACAGCATGTTCGCTTTCCTCAGCTGAGTTCAGGGGTTTTTTCGCTATTTGTAGAAGTTGGAATACAAATTCGGGTAGAAGTGCATAGAAACCAACGAGAATTTCCCAGAATTTCCTCAGAATTTGAGTATTATCACCAACAAATGTGCATATTTTCCTACACTGCAATTCCAAGAGGCTATCGAATCAACCACCAAATGAGAACAGTGTGGGAAAGTATGCACATGGTCAACCACATGTGTTGGTGGAAATGAGCAACTTCTGAGAGAATTCTGGGAACTTGGTTTCTGTATACTTCTACCCCAGTTTCAATGTAAACTCCTGAGATCAGCTGAGGAGAGCGAACGTATATTCCTCCAACACTGACCACTTACCTTCCGTAAACGAACTCCAGCCGCCCGGCACGCTTTTTCCGTACAGAAATGTGTTTGATCCGATGTGTATCTGTTGAGGATTTCTTCACTACTCAAGGAGTTAAAACGAAATCACCTACACGACAAAACGCAGTTTGCTCACCGCTCCGAACTGTTCATGTTCCACGCTTGTTTTCGCCAACATCTGCGTAAAAGTGAAATGATAAGGGTTAGGTATCATCGACAGTATATGAGAAATGGATGCAGTTTTTTATGAGCTTGAAGGACGGCTTGTATACACCTCTGATGATGCTCATCGTAACGAAACCATTGCAGCATAAAATGCAAGTGTCTTGGAATATCTTCTCTCACGTGTTGAGCCCTATGTTTAGTAACTCTCCCGAGTACCATGACAAATTCCAACAAATGGTAGAATATGCGCATGATCCAGCAGATCAGATCAACTACATGTGTCGGTGAAAATGTCAAAATTCTGGGGGACACTTTGAAAAATAGTTGACGATATGAAAATTTCGAGGAAATTCAGGCAAAAATCGGTGACAATATGAAAATTCTGAAGAACATTTATGAAATTCTTGTTGGCTTCTGTACACTTCTACGAGAATTCGTTCGTCGATTTGTATAATTGTAAAGGAAACTCCTGGGCTCAGCTAAGAAAATGTAGACATATACTCCTCCAGGACTGAATTCCATTTTCGAACAAGTGAGAGGCATCAGAGTTACCTTCATTTTCATTCTCGTTTTCGCTGCTGCTATCACTACGACAAGTGCATCGCTCGCCGTGTTTTGTATCTGTTCGTTAACTCGTTCAACACACCATATTCAACTACATGTACTACTTACTGGGCGCGCGCTTTATGCAAATTGTGAGTGGGTTTTTAGGTGATAGATATAAGAATCCATTGGGAATAACTAGACTCAATTCTGACTCCCGATTCGAGATGATAAATGACGAGTGCACGTAGATGGTCATTGTGTCAAGAAGATGCGCACGCGTTCGACTGGCAATGATTGTCACAGAGCGCGTTCTGGGATATTGTTCGATATTTATCCATCTCGGAAAATAGCAAAAATTTCATATCAAATTTACTCACGATGCCGCCGCCCTCTCCCGAAGAATGCATGAAAGCTTCTCCCAGTTGCAATCCCTTCGCAAGAGCGTCCATAGTAGAAATTTCCAATTCGTTTTCAATCTACAATGAACTATTTTTTCCGCATCTTACTGGAGACACATACCTCACTATGTTCGGCAAGTACTCGATTACCAACACCCCCAAGAGCCGTCACGATAGGCTCCATGAGAATCACAGGAGTACCTGCAGTCAAGCAGTTATGCATATCTAGATTTTCGAGCTGGCTTTCCTCAATTCGAGAGTACGAATATAGACTACAGAACACTTGGTGCCAATCGATTCACGCTGTTAGCATGTTGATATCACTCAAAGTCGACTTTCGAACTCTCGAAAATAGACGGTGTTGGAATTATTACTTTGCATAACAGTTTGGTTCACACTGTACAATTTTTTCGATTTTCAGATTCCTAATCGTCGAATTAGTTACAACATTTTCTCGTTTCGAACTATCAAAATCGAACACACTATATGGTAGTTAAACACATACAACATCTAAAAAATTTTTCACTAATTTCTGAAAAGAATGATTCTGTTGTGAATGGTCATCCGAGTCGTATAGAGCAATGTGGGAGAATATGCACATGATCAACTACATGTGTCGATAATAATATAAAAATTCTGAGAGGAAATTTTGGGAAATTCCTGTTAGTTTCTGTGCACTTCTACTCGAATTCGTCCGTCGTATTGAGAAAACTGCCAAACTCAGCTGAGAAAAATACATAGTTCAACACCAGTAAGTTCACAAGCATTCACACTTACTTGTCTTAGATGGAAAGAATGCGAGGAACTTCGAGTGTTGCCAGTGACACATTCCAGGTATCACCAATTTCTCCATGTCCGACAATATGGCCACCCACGATCGGCCTTCTTCTGGTAATACACCTAGCTGTGATATTCATAGTGTTCGTATAGGAGTTCACACACGAATTCGAGTAGAAGTGTCAAGAAACCAACAAAATTTTTTTCTGAATTTTCACTTCGTTACCAACGCACCTACATATTTTGTATTCAACCAGCGAAAGAGCCTACCATTATTCTCGAGATGCTCAGCCGAACTCCCCGGTTTCAATTCAGGATCTCTAACGGGCCGTTCTCCCACTGATTCCAAATATCTGAGAGCTGTAGCAACAACAGTATAAAAAACAAGAAACTCACCGCACTATCAAGTCCATCGTATCGCGCCAGTTCGTTTCCCAGGATGTCCGGAAGCCCTCGCGCCTGGAAAAAAGATCACTTTAACTAGGCCTTCCACACGAATGAACGAAGCTTGGATTGTTTCTAACGTTCGCGAGTTCAATTCTCGGCACATGCTCTTTTCGAGCAGTTTCCACTTACTAACAGTTACGGCGCACAAAACACAGCGTCAGGGATGAGAGTATTTTCATATTCTCTGGAGGATACATGAGCTACTCCGTATGGTATGTGTCTTGAGATCTCAACTGGTGTATTCGTAGAGAAAATAAACGGATGCACGCTGTTATCAAAGCAACCAGAAACCCGAACTGCTGAGAGCGAGCGACAAACCTCCTCGGATTTTGTCGTCCTTCCTTGGATTTTGTAATTTACCCGACCAACGCACATGAAACGCGTGAAGTGACAGTATACGCTCCTTGAGGAAACATATTCAGTGCGGTAAAATATGCACAAGATTAACTACATATGTTGATGACAATATGAAAATTGTGTTGAAATTATTTTCGATTTCTGCACACTTTTATCCGAATTCGTATGTAAAGGAAACTCTTGATCTCAGCTGAGGAAAGTGAACATATATCTCAACCCTGGACTTACCCTAGCTCGTCGGGATGCGACCACGCTGTAGTTCCACGCCCGAATGCTTGATACACACGATGGTCATTTCTTTCTCCCACAGATCGTCTGAAAATGTGGGGAAATATGCACATTGTCGATTACGTGTATTAATGACAATATGGAAATTCTGAGGGAATTTTCTTGGTTTCTGCACATTTCTAAACTTCAATAACTAATGAGAAAACTAGTGAGCGCAGCCGAGGAGAGCGAACATATTTTCCTCCAACACTATATCGGCAGCTTACACAATGATTCCTTGTCGGTGAAGGAGTTCTACGACGGTTCCGGGTATAGCATTTTCGCATACAAAACATAAAAATCCAAAACGTGATGACGTAATCGGTAGCTGTATGCGCTCCTGAAATGCGCAACAGAACACTAAGAATCGTACATTGTGTGCCAATTTGATATGCAAATGTGAAGAATGTGTGTTTTCTATTCTGGGATTAATGATAATGAACAACTTGTCGCTATCATAGTCTCGAAAGGTTACTTTTATCACATCACATGTTCATAGCAATGTTCACATTGTTTACATTGTTTATGCGATATAGTTTCAGATCGATTCTTATTAATCTCGGAAAATAACACACATTTGCATCATATCAAATTGACAATTATATTGGATTTCCACGACATTAGCAAGATCGTGGACCCGAAGTCTGCAAACTTATCGTAGCCGGTTACTCCGAATATGCTTGTGGAAAACCTACAGGCCTGTTTGAAGCTTCATTCAAATTTTCAAGAATTTTTGAGGAACAAAATGCATATTTTTCCTTTTTTTTAACAACTGTGTCAGTGAGGGTCAATGCAGATCTGTCTACAAAGCGAACGTCGCTAATAGAAGTCGGTACCTTTCCAAAGACGATCAGACTATTTCATCAAAACTTTGAGCAATGCACTAAAACTACACAATAAAGCGCATCTTTTTCCCACAAAAAATAAAAGAATTACCAAAATTTCCCGCAAAACATCAGATTGCATCAGAAATGCTACAGTGAATGCCAAACTCACATGATCAATAACGAAATGTCACCTTCAAATGTTCGTTAGCCACAAGTGAGTCCCTGACGGAAATCGTCGAGGTCAACCTATCCTGTATAGACCTCTTTAATTTATGTATACCATAATATTGTAAAACACACCAAAGTCGTAATGAACGGAATTGTCTTCCTAATGGGACGCTCCTGAGATACGATCATATACGCAATGTGGGAAAATATACACATGGTCAACTACGTGGGTTGAGAATTTTGGGAAATTTCTTACTGGTTTCTATACACGAATTCTTGTGAGAAAGCGAACTTAATTCCTCCAACACTGCATATATCTAGAGAACTCACCATGAACTGAGAGTCGGCGCGGCGTTTGTTTTGGAAGCTTGCGGAAGGTAGTCACCAGTTGCAGCGAACGCAGCAGTCATGCGTTGCCCATCCTGATAACAGTACAGTGTGCGCCAATTTGATATGCAAATGTGAAGAATGTGCATTCTTAATGCCGGGATTATTGATAGTGAACAACTTGTCGCT
>NW_003204466.1:11311-13615 GCF_000006405.1 Perkinsus marinus ATCC 50983 | reverse complement strand
CTCCACCATAGGAAGCATCGACGTGAAACCACATGCTTCTCGGTGGCATCTGTCGGTGTACACGAATTCGATCAACTACGCAGAAAGTGACTATTTTTCAAAACTATCGTAATTATTTCGTGATTTTGAATTAGGAAATTTTCGTTGCCCAAGCATGCATCAATTTCCAAAATGTGACTTCGGGAATCAACAAGATTTTTCAACACTGTTATCTGAGGTTGATCCCGATATTTTCATCACACGTACATCTGGCCAATAGCTTTAATATTGTCAACTACTCCAGTGAGTTCTGTACCGAATGAGGCGATGCACAGCGCTGGTATGCACGACTGTGATCTGAAAAAAGGTAGAAGTCGCAAAAACCCTCTACAGTGTTTTTCTATTGATTCGCCATTTCTTCGAAACTTGAAGGATAATTCACTGAACTAAGTATTTCTGGAAAAAGTTGAAGAAAGAGAGCATTTTTCCGAGAAATTTTTGGGAAAATTACCAAAGATTCTGGCAAAACACTACATTTTTTCAAAAATGCTATGAAGATATTCTGCGGAAGTGACTCGAAACTGACGACCGTATTTTTTTAAATTCGGGAAAAAATAAAAAAAGGAAAAATTCGAAATTAAATTTTGTATTGCTCCGGTTAATTGATCCGGAAAAAACTCGAATTAATTATTAATCATCGAAAAACTCGAAAACCCTGCATTAGTTATTAATCCGGGAAAAACGAATGCGTTTACTTGTCCTCAGCAATCATAGCTTCTAGTGCATCGACATCCATAGAAAAATCTGAGGTTACAGGAACCTGAAACACATCGTGAGGAAATATGCACATGATCAACCACGCATTTTCGTGACAGTAGACGAAAATGCGGGAAAATTCTTCTACACCAAGTCCTGTACTAGTATTAACGATGTGGCTTTGAAAACTCCTGAGCTCAGCTGTGGAAAGCAAAAAAACATGTTTTCCAACACTGGTCAGTTTTGTATGCAAGAGAGCACGCACATTTCTGAGTTCAATTCCAGCAGCAGCGCAAGCCTTCCGCACTGATCGCTGGGATTCTGCTGATGAGTAGCTGAGACGAGAAGAATTAAACCGACATCAGTGTGGACGGGGGATATGCACATGGTCTGCTACATGTGCTGGTGACAATATGAGAATTCTGAGGAAATTTTGGGAAATTTTTGTGGTTTCTGTATACTTGAACTTCTATAATTAGTGATGAAACTCCTGAACTCAGTTGAGGTAAGTCAACATATATTTTCAACTGAACGATGTATCTGCTCGGACTTCTAAGAGCAGTTAAAATTAGATGAATACAATTCCCAATGAACAACAGTAATCACAGTCCGGTAGTTTTGCAGAAAATACTATCCACAAATCTATTGTGACATCGCGTATGTCTCTAAACTTCGCAACTGTGTTTTGGTATATCTCAGCGTTAAGCCAGTGGACTCGGTTCTTATTTAATCGTGGTATTGTCGTTCGTTCTGCTTTTGTTTTTTTAGTCATTTTTGTTTTTGTTGTTTCTGTTGATCTTGTTGTTTCCGTTGTTTTTGTTGTTTTTGTTGTTTTTGTTGTTTTTGTTGTTTTTGTTTTTGTTGTTGTTATTGTTGTTCCTAATTTCACTACATTTACTAAAGCTCTATCGTGTCATCTACTTAGTCATCAAGTTCATCATCTATAACCTTTGTATACTGTGACGATCTTCAGTTATATAAATATCGTCATATGACTTACACTCGCATTGTCGCAATATCATCAAAATAAATCTGCGCGGATTTTTCCGGGTCCGAGAGCACCTGTGAACGACCTGGTTAATCAATTTTACAATCGATAGAGTTAACCTCCTCGATTTCACTCTCCACAGGATCGGTCTTCCCGAGATAGTTTTGTATTCTTTTTCTAACCCTAGCAGCTACTATCACGGCCAGGAGGGCGTCAGCGGATGTGTTTTGTATCTGCAGAACACTCTTGAGCGATTATCACCAACTTCACTAGTAACAAGTTGTTGTGAAAAGCTGTGCTAGTGACAGTTATGTACATGAACAACTAATTTTCATACACTTCTTTTTCAAAATCAGTGTTGTGATCCTCATTATGAACTGAGGGGATTCCTGTCTTCAGCTTAGCGTGGGACAATATGCACATGTTCCACCATATGTGTTAACATATTCCGAAAATTCTGAGGGAATTTTGGGAAATTTTTCCCTGGTTTTCTTTACTCCTGGAGAGACCTCTTAGTGAGAGAACTCTTAACTTTAGTGAGAGAACTCCTGGACTCAGCTCGGGAAAGCGAACATATATTC
>NW_003204466.1:6221-11211 GCF_000006405.1 Perkinsus marinus ATCC 50983 | reverse complement strand
GAAGAAAGCCATCTCGGAAATCTAGATATGCATAACTGTTTGGTTCGCACTGTAGGCAAGCGTATGCTTTATGATTACGGTATTGATTTTAAGCTGAGAATCTCGAGTTAACGACTCTTGTCGAATTCCAGCAAGAAGTATGAAACAGTCGAATACTTACCGGGCAGGAAGCCCACTGTAGCCCAACAGCGCCCATGCTGTTGATGATAGGCTCGGATAGAATCGCGGGCATGCCTACACATATACAATGTGTGTAAATTTGATATGATGCAAATGTGCGCTATTTTCCGAGATTAATAAGAGTCGATCTGAAACATGCTATGAACATATGATGTTGTAAAAGTAACTTTCGAGACTATGATAGCGACAAGTTGTTCACTATCATCAATCCCAGAATAGAAAACAAACATTCTTCACATTTGCAAATTCACACACAATGTATTTCGAGTAATACTCCGCAAGCCTAATACACTCACTCGTTTGGATGGTCCATGGTCCCTCCAGCTCTTCGCTGTCGATACAAGGAATGATGTTCGTCTCGACCGTGGATAAAACTTCCGACCAGGTTCGGCCGAGACGAGGCAATACTCCTTATGACTTATGATAAATTGCGGATTAAACTCATACCGTAATTCACCTAAATCTCCAGGACGTGCAATCGAGTCGTGCGCGGCCACGCTTCGATCGAGTTCCTTCCTGGGCTCAACGAAGGATCTAAGAATGGCTTACAGTAGCGTGGGAGAATATGTACATGGGCAACTACGCGTAGTGCGGGAATATATGTACATGGGCACCTACGCGTAGTGTGGGAATATATGTACATGGGCAACTACGCGTAGTGCGGGAATATATGTACATGGGCACCTACGCGTAGTGTGGGAATATATGTACATGGGCACCTACGCGTAGTGTGGGAATATATGTACATGGGCAACTACGCGTAGTGCGGGAATATATGTACATGGGCACCTACGCGTAGTGTGGGAATATATGTACATGGGCAACTACGCGTAGTGCGGGAACATGGTGTATTACGCGTATTGTAAAAAGCGAGTAAACTCTCGTTGAACGTTTTACACTTGAACGTGTGAATTTGCACCATAATTAGTGCGGAAATTCCTGAGCTCGGCTGAAGAAACCAAACAATGAGCCCATAGTATTCTGTAGTAAACACTAGTAATTCTAATACTACTAGTAATCATTGAAACTTCTCAAGAACGGACACTGCCACACCATTTCAGCAGAAACGGACAGGCCGGACCTTTGCGAACCTGCGCCTCACATGCCAGGCGGTAGCAGTGTGAACCGCAAAGTAGTCGGTGATTGCAAACGTACTTGCGTTCGTGCAATGCGACTCGCGTTGAGATTAATACGTCAGTCTCGGGTGCATCTCGTGTGCCCAAAACTAACATCGTTGGTCGAATCAGTAAGTTCTTGCAATTTTATTAAAATTTTCGGAATTAATTGAAACCAATCGGTAAAAAACTAAGCAAAAATGGGCATTTTTTCCAAAAAATGGGTAAGTTATCAAAAATTTGGGCGAAAAATCAAGTTGACATGCAGTCGTTTTTGTTATTAAAACGTTTACCTGTGTAAGAAGCCAACAGTCTCCTTGCCGTGCCTCCTGATCTCATCCGTGCTCACCAACCTACTACGCATTTCCCAAGTGGAAAGTCAAACAACTCGAAATGATCATGTCGAAATACGGGGACGAAACCCAATATCGCCGATATCAGTGATATTGGGATGGCGTATAACATCACGATAACGAGTAACATAACTGCGTTCATGGTGATTCATGAACGCGAGTACCATCACAAAGTAACGATGCGATCACTCTATCGTCCAATAGTTGTGTGCTGTGGTATCCGGCTGCCCAATCTGTCCCTACTAGCTATGGCTGGTAGGAGGTTGTACTGTTGCTGTTGGAGTAACGCTCTGTCTAGTGCTATAAGTCTGAGCCAACGGGATCTGTGGTGTCGAACAGCAGCCCAACAGGTGATGATCAAATGGTTATCAACTAATAGCATTTCACGTTAGCAAAATAGCACAGACAACCTGGAGTATCTAGGGATTGCATGGAAAGATCAGCAGAGAAGCAGTGTTGGAACGGGTTTGACTAGTATCATCATCCCGAACATTGAAATGATGAGACTAGTCAAACCCGTTCATAAGATTCAAGGAAATGGACTATTATCATCAATACCATAGTCATGTCCTTCATTATCATACATACCAACAAGAAGAGGAGAAAACTAGTCGGGATTACTGGGCTTTAACATCGCACTAAGTAAGAACAGTGCGAGCCTGGTCAGTCCATGAGGACGTGCATGAAACTCTATATTGGAATATGCTGGTGCATCATCATTATCGCTGTCCCAATCCCTCGTAGCTCTCGAGTGAAGGAACACCCTAGCTAAGCTTATGATGATGATAGTCTACATCGATTGAGTGAACATCGTAAAGGCATTATTATACTAAATAAATTGATATCGTATTTGAAAAATATTACTAGTAATATGATATTTTGATAATGTATTATAAAATGCTGACAATAAGGGGTATACGATAACCCAGCAATAGGGTATTATCATATGATTCCCTGCAATTATATCCAGTTTGATGTTATCACAATGGGCAAAGCAGTAACACTATTCTGTTTGAGAATATTCCCTATCTATTCCTGACATTTTTCAGTATGCCATCATTTCCTGACTATTCGGATGACGCCACACTACCGTTTGGCGTCGGAGATCCACTCATCATGCAAGTCACATGGATGACTGCTGAGTGACATTTTCATTCTGAAATTTGATTCTTAGGCAAGTCGTAAAAACTAGAGTTTCTCGTCAAATATTCGGGTTCTTGGACTCAAACCTCCATAAGATCTACATGAACTGATATCTTTCGAGTGGAAAACTAAATCATACACGTTTGAAGCGACGTCGGAAAGACTCGAGTAAGAAGCAGCGTGAGTACGGGTACGTGAAGATGCATCCACTTGCTCTATGCCGTGGCTTCGCACATCTGAGGCAGTCTTGCCGATGCTCTGCCAGTACTCCATGTTCACACCCTTGTCCACGAGGAAACACCAGTTTAGGATGATTCTCACCATTAGAGTTATGAGGATGAGAGTCCCATCACCATAAGTTTAATGGTGTTTCACGCTCATCGTTGTCGCCACTAGAGGTTCACAAGGCTGAGCCGGCCATAGGGAGGTAGAAGATTAGTACTACTAATTTAGTAGTACTAATTTAGTGCAGAATACAAACCTGCATCAGTAGTGAGATTACGATATACTCTTGATGAAGAATCTTCATCAAGAGTATATCGTAATCTCATTGAAGATACTTAGCAGCACTAGTGAGTCTTGCCATGGGATTGTTATAAAGATACACGAAACAGTGGAGACAGTGTAAGAAATGGTGTATCCAACGGAGCGGTGTTTATTATCATCATTATCATTTACACGCCGTCGGCCCAAGAATCGGTACGAGTACGCGTTTTCCGCTTGAGGGTGAGAGTGTACCGCATCCCACACAATTCAGCTTCGGCTAAGTTTGGCGAAATCTGAGTCTTTTCAACTCAGTCTCAACGACCATCACCGCCATTTGAGAGATATCGATCACGCGGGCGCGCGCTAATATGAAACCTTCTATTCCCAGATTGGTGTCAACGGTTATTTTTCATATGGCTTCGAATATCTTTCGTAAATTCCAAGAAGTCGTGAAAAACGGCACTCCACTTCAATACGTGGGTGGTGGTATCAATAGTAGCAGCAGTAGTAATTCTAATACGAGAAGAACTAGGACCGGTCAGCAAAGTGCCGAGAGTAGCCTTTCCTTTATTGGTAACTACCTTGCTGGGTGGAAGACTATCGAGGTGATGTCGTGTTGGAGGCTCCCTCAGCTGAGCTTAGGAGTTCATATACGAAGTCTGGTAGAAGTGTGCAGAGAATTTGCTAAAATTTTCCTCTCAGAATTTTTATATTGTCACCAACACACGTAGTTAACCATGTGCATATATTCCTACACTGATGAACTGATTTCCGAAATTCAAAAAATTTGAAATTTTCTGCACTGTGCATAGGAAACGAAATTTCCAATGTATTTACAATTACGAAAATTCAATTTTCAAAATTTCGAATTTCTCATGTACATTTCGACGCGAGTCATCCTAGTATATGTACATGTTTATTTGAGAGTCACCCGTTTTACGTGGAGTGGCGTAAAACATCGTGAAAAACGCGATATTCGCGGTGATATGCAGTAGTCGTGAAATAAGTTTCTCACTAGTGTGAAACTTCATTATATGCATAAATTCCAACCTGGCATATTTCACTGTAGATACTCCTGAACGGTTCATCTCGTCGGAATGCGACAGTTCTCATGGACCACGTTGAAAATCAGAGGAAAACCGTGGGCATGAACCCTCTGGGTTTGATACGCCTTCAGAGCTGGGATGATTTCTTTGGTAGTACTTTACTGTCCTTTATATGTAATGAAGTTGCACCCTAGTGATATGAAAAACACTAGTGAAAAACATATGACCGCGAATATCGCGTTTTTCACGAAGTATCACGCCGCTTCACGTAAAACAGATTGTGAAACTCCAATATAGTATTCAATATAGATTGCTATTGTACGGAGTTGAAATCTCACGAATGGCGTTTTGATAACTCAGTCTCCGCTCGTCACGATGGTTCGACTCGAAATTAACACGTGTTGAAAGTCCACGTTTAAAATGAGGTTTCGGCCAGTTGTATTTGATGTTGGAATATATGTTCGCTTTTCTCACTTATTATAGGAGTTTATATATGAAGTAGGAAAGGGCAAGTACAGAAACCAATAAGAATTTCCCGAAATTTCCTCAAAAATTTCATATCGTCGGTAGTTGTTCATATGCATATTTTCCCACACTGGTTGTATTGGTGATGGATTCGTTGGACTTTCAAAACCCGTTTTACGTGAAGTGGCGTAAAACTTGGTGA